>NC_057805.1:322704235-323004235 GCF_018294505.1 Triticum aestivum
GGGGGCGCCGGGGTCGCAGCTTATAAGGGCCGGCCCGAGGAGTCCCGCTCGGGTACGGCCCGGAGTCGGTTGACTTAAAAAAACAATTCGGACGTGCAGAAAAAGTAAGAAAAGGAATACTAAACGGACTCCATAAATCCCGAAATAAATTTTCCCCGTGCTCTAAAAATAAGCCGGACAAGATGAACATTTATCTGGCCCTAAAATGCAATTTTGAAAAACGCATATTTTTCCTAGGCAAATAAAATAGAAATAAAATCCGAATAAAATCAAATATTTGTTTTTATATTTTTCCTCCAATATTTCATTATTTTTTGGAGAAGTCATATTATCCCCTCTCATATATTTTAAGTATGAAACATTTTTCGGATTGAAAAATAATTAAAACAAATGATCCTCGTTTCGATATTTGATAAATTTCAAATATGAAAATCGTGAAATCCCCAACTCTCTCCGTGGGTCCTTGAGTTGCTTAGAATTTCGAGGATCGCAAACCGGAATGCAATAAAATATGATATGCATGATGATCTAATGTATAATATTCCAAATTGAAAATTTGGGATGTTACACTTTTGCTCTTGTTTGCATAAATAAGCTTAAACAGCACCCAGGTTTTCAGCCAGCATTATAACTAACTATGTCGACAATAACACTTAAAGATTATAATGACTCATATCAATGACATAATTAGCTAGCGAGCAATAATAAGATATCTCAAACGGCAACACGTTGTCAAAACAACCATGATATAATATGACAATAGTGGTATCTCGCTAGCCCTTTCTGAGATCGCAAAACATAAATGCAGAGCACCTCCAAAGTTCAAGCAGCGACTAAACATTGTAATTCATGGTAGAAAAGATCCAGTCATGATGCACCCAACATTAGCTACACACAATGCATAAATCATGATAGTTGTGCTCTGCTCAGTTTCTGGTGCTTGTTTTAGAAGGTGATGACACAACATAAAAGTAAATAGATAGTCCCTTCGCAGAGGGAAGCAGTGATTTGCAGAGATGCCAGAGCTCAATTTTTAAAACAGAGGTAAATGATATTTTGAGACATGCACCCTTCTCATTTACTTCACGGCCATCAGTTATCAATATCTTCCATGCTAAGCACGCTAGTGGCGGTTCCCATGCGATAAAAGTAAAGGTTTTGACTCCATTGGGAGTTTTTATTTGATTATTTCATAGATGAACTCTTTTTCATATTTGTAGTTTGGGACTGGGCATCCCTATTACCGCCCTTTTCTCGTGCGATGGCGAGTGAATAAACACTCAACCTGAGAATAATCCTCTTAGCATGGAAGATACCGACCACCTCCTGTCATTCCATGAATAATCCAGGCACACAAAACGGATAATTTTTTTAGAAGTTTTTAGAGGTGGCACATACAAATTTACTTAGGGCAGCAGGGTAATACCGTATATAGGTAGGTATGGTGGACTCATCTGGAATAACTTTGGGTTCAAGGTTTTTGATGTACAAGGAGAATTCCCACATAGTACAGGTGAAGGCTAGCAATTTAGATTGAGAAGCGGCCAGCTAGAGAGCAACAACGATCATAACCATGCATTATGCATAAGTAACATTGGACACTAGCATGAGTAGGATATGAACACCATGAACATAAATATCATAGAGGCTATGTTGATTTTGATTCAACTACATGCATGAACATGTGCCAAGTCAAGCCACTCGAACATTCAGAGGTGGATACCATATCATCATACTACATCACAATCATTTTAACGCTATGTTGATATCCAAGCTAAATCATTATCAACTCCCAGCTACTTATGCATGGCATGAGAAACTATAATCTCTAATTGTCATTCCAAACATGTTTAATCATAATGGGCTGAAGCATGGATACTAGGTTAAACATATTTACACAGACAGAACAAGTCGAGTTCATACCAGTTTCTCTCTGCCACGGCCGGTTCATTGAATGTCGTCATTATTGCCTTTCACTTGCACGACCGAACGATATGAAAAATAATAATACTGCAAGAGTGCCATGGACTAAGCTGGAATCTGCAAACATTTTATTCAACAGGAGAAGACAAGGTAAAATGTGCTCTTTATTAGTTCAACAATTATTCATATGAGAGCCACTCAACATTTTCATCGTGGTCTTCTCCTAGGTACAACTCGAATAAAAAGAAAAGAAATTCAGAGAAGCACACTGAAATATTTTTGGAGTTTTGGGTTTTCTTGAACAGGTAAATAAGAAGCAAAAACGAGAAAAACTATTTACACGGGAAAGCTCTCAACAAGCAGAAGAAGAACAAAGAAATCTTTTTGGGTTTTATTTTTAGTACTACTACTAAGCATGCATAGAAAGTAAATTACTACAACTAATTTTTTTTGTTTCTTTTCTTAAGTTTTTCAAACACACAGGAAGAACACAAGAAAATAAATCTAAGCATGGATGATACAATGAAAAAGTGTGAACACCGACAAATAGAATGATATGTAGACATAAATGTAATGTCGGTGAGAGACACGTACTCCCCCAAGCTTAGGCATTTGGCCTAAGTTGGTAATCGATCAGTAGCCTGGAGGGTAGTAAGGATCCTGAGGAGCAGGCATCCACTCATCCCACTGCTGAGGCTCCTCCTGTGCTGCCTCCGCAGCAGCCTGAGCGTTCTGGTAGGCGATGATGTCTGCAGGCATAATCCGGTATCCACCCCTGGCAGCAGAATCAAATAAAGCAGGTGCAGGCAATGGAATAACATCACGAGTTTTAGCGCTAAAGACCAGGTTATAAGGAATGGCAATATCAGGACGATCATGTGCAAGAAAGTGATGGTGTTCCATGGCTGCATGGTCTAGGTAAACGTTGGTCAGAGGGTAATCATGAGGGCGTATCTCAACATCGAAGTGAGCCGCCAAACGAGTAGCAAAAATCCCACCATGTATTTCACCCAATGATTTATTAAGATGAAGGCGACGAGCTACAATAGCTCCCAAGCTATAAGTGTTGTCACCCTCTAGCACTCGGCGTAAAACAGCAAAGTCTGGTGCGCTGAGCGCACCTACTTTCTTTCTAGCAAGCAGACACTTAGCAACAATTAAAGCAAAATAATGTACATCAGGAAAGTGTAAGCTAACACCCGTGGTGGCTGGCACCCCTCTCTCATCTCCCACTGGCAAAGTACGATAAAAGGCCTCAAACCCAGCCGGTCTAGGCTAAGCTAAACTCCCATCAGAAGGGATCATGCATATGTCACAAAATTCACTAAGTGGTATATGATGGTTTCAGCATATAAATCAAAGCTCACTTCAGGAGGATTATTTCTAGGCAGGAAAGTAAAACTTTGAACAAAGATGTTTGTGAGGATTTGGTACTGGTCACACTCATCTGCGATGAAGTTGGTGAGGCCGGCATTCGCAACGTATTGCTTAAATTCCTCCTTAATGCCCACACGCACCATATATTCATCGCAAGGCCATAAGCATGTTTTGGTGGCGGCATCTCGCGTGGAACTTTCACTCGGTTCAACATAAGACCGGCGAGCAGAACTGTCACTAGAAGATGCCCCTGGGGATCGTCTCCTCGAGGAACTCCTTCCAAATAGGTTCATCATGTCCGCGTACAATTTTCTAAAAATAAAAAATTTTGAGGTGACAAAAATTTATCAACAAAACTTTATGAAATTGATAGCAACTACTCATAGGGATACATAGAGGCAATAGCAAGGATTCAAACTACTTAGAACACTAAGAATTCAACATGCAAGCACATCTACAGCAGCACCAAGAGTAGCTAATTATTCAAAATATAAACCACTAAAACAAAAACCAATTGGACAAACGGTGGAGTCACATACCAAGCGACAATCCCCCGAAACAGTTTCAAAAATGGAGCTTCAAGCAAAGAGATCGAAATCCGCGGGTTTGAGCTCAAGAACACGGGAGAGAGAGCAATGGAGATTTTTTTTCTGGAGGTAAGTGATGATGTGGGCTAAAGAGATAAGTGAGGGGGCCATGTGGGGACCACAACCCACCAGGGCGCGCCTGGGGTTCCTGGCGCGCCCAGGTGGCTTGTGCCCCCATGGTGCACCTCCCTCTGATATTATTTGCACCAGAAATTCAGAAATATTCAGAAAAAAATCATGTTCAATTTTCAGGGCATTCTGAGAACTTTTATTTTTAGGTCATTTTTTATTGCACGGAAAATTCAGAAAACACACAAAGCATGGCATTTTATTTTATTTAACTAATAAAAACAGAGAATAAAAAGTAAGGACAGAAGGTAGTGCTTACTAAATTCATCAACTTCATACCGCTCAAAAATGATTCATTAATAAGGTTGATCGGGTCTTATTAACAACCACTTTCGATTAGCATGAAACCGAAGAACTTTCATAAAACACTAAGTTACCTCAATGGGGATATTCATTTCCCCAACAATAAGCATTTCATATTTCTTTTTGATAGTAGGTAGAGGTATTTGAAAACTTCCAATAGTGATTGTCGGAGATTTTTCAATAACATTAATACCATTCACTTGGAATTGTTTCTTTGGAAAGTGCACCGTATGCTCATTACCATTGATATGAAAAGTGACCTTGCTTTTATTGCAATAAATAACAGCCCCTGCAGTATTCAAGAAGGGTCTACCAAGGATAATCGACATGTTGTCGTCCTCGGGCATCTCAAGTATAACAAAGTCAGTCGAAATAGTAACATTAGCGACAACAACGGGCACATCCTCACAAATACTGATAGGTATGGCATCTGATTTATCAGCCATTTGCAAAGATATTTCAGTACGTGTGAGTTTATTCAAGTCAAGTCTTCTATATAAAGAGAAAGGCATAACACTAACACCAGCTCCTAAATCACACAAAGCAGTTTTCACATAATTCTTTTTGATAGAGCAAGGTATAGTTGGTATTCCCGGATCTCCAAGTTTTTTAGGTACTCCATCCTTGAAAGTGTAATTAGCAAGCATAGTGGAGATTTCAACAAGAATTCCAAGATTCCCGGATCTCCAAGTTTTCACATAATTCTTTTTGATAGAGCTGTTCTGGCAGCCGGCAGGCATGTTTGGAGGCCGTCTCTTTGCTATATAGGTTCGTTGTTCCTTAGCCATTTTTCGTGTGGGCGTCCTTTCTGTCTTGCCTCTTGCTAGTCGGACAGTCAGTTCTTTGAGCTGCGACTTTCAACAAGAGAGGACTCGGGAGCCGGCGCACTACTTTTCTGACTTTAGGGAAAACTTTCAATATAGCTCAAGGCGGCCAGTCCCCGGGCCGACAAGTCGAACCCGGTGCCGGACCAAAAAATCAAATGTAATGATACATTCATGGATATGACACTCGTCATTCATAGATAAATAAAAGGCAGTCCCCGAGTACTGTTCGGGGGGCCTGTTGGTTTGTACTTAATACAAAAAAGGGTAGCATGATACATACTGCTTTCAACTGCCAAATCGTCTCAGGAGGTTTGCGTTCCATGGTCGCTCCGACTCCTTGCCGGAGTCGTCTCTCTTGCGTGCTCTTGGCTTTTGCGCGTCGATCAAGTAGTAGGAGTCGTTGCCGAGTGCCTTGCTGACGACGAAGGGGCCTTCCCAAGGGGCCGAGAGCTTGTGCTGGCCGGCTGTTCGCTGGATCAGCCGGAGCACAAGGTCGCCCTCTTGGAAGGCTCTTGGCTTGACCTTGCGGTTGTAGTAGCGGCGCAGCCCTTGCTGGTAGATGGCGGACCGGCTGAGTGCTAGCAGCCGGCCTTCTTCCAGTAGGTCCACGCCGTCTTCTCTTGCTTCTTTGGCCTCCTCCTCCGTGTACATGGTGATCCAAGGCGAGTCGAACTTGATGTCTGTTGGGATGACAGCCTCGGCACCGTACACGAGGAAAAATGGAGTGAAGCCGGTTGACTTGTTGGGTGTAGTGCGCAAGCTCCAGAGGACAGCCGGCAGCTCTTCGAGCCAGCAGCCGGCCGATCGCTCTAGTGGTACAACCAGTCGGGGCTTGATGCCGGAGAGAATGAGTCCATTTGCTCGCTCGACCTGGCCGTTTGACTGCGGGTGGGCAACGGACGCTAAGTCCAGTCGGATGCCCTGCGTCGCGCAGAAACGTGCCAGTGCTCCTTTGGCGAAGTTCGTGCCGTTGTCGGTGATGATGCTGTGCGGCACGCCATACCGAGTAGTGATGTCGGTGATGAATGTTACGGCAGTCGGCCCATTGAGCTTCTTGATTGGCTTTGCTTCAATCCACTTTGTGAACTTGTCCACAGCAACAAGTAGATGTGTCAGGCCGCCGCGGGCTGTCTTGAAGGGGCCCACCATGTCCAGTCCCCAGACGGCAAAAGGCCAGGCGAGGGGAATGGTCTTGAGTGCAGAAGCCGGCAGGTGTTGCTTGGAACTAAAAACTTGGCATCCTCTGCAGCTCTTGACTATTTCTTTAGCATTCTCCAAGGCAGTCGGCCAGAAGAAACCATGGCGGAAAGCCTTGGCCACAAGTGATCTTGAGGCTGCGTGGTGGCCGCATTCGCCTTGGTGGATGTCTTTGAGGATTGCCACTCCTTTTTCTGGCTCGACACAACGCTGGAAGACTCCAGTGACGCTGCGCTTCACAAGCTCTCTGTTGATTATTGTATATGCTGCGGCTCGTCGTTGCACTAGTCTTGCTGAGATCTCATCAGCCGGCAGCTCTCTGCTGACTAGGACCTTGAGGATGGGCTGGGCCCATGAGGGAGCTGTGACTTCTTCTGTTAATGTAGCCACCATGACTCGGGTGGGTGGGTTGGGTGAGTCGGCCACTGCTTCTTGTGTCGTTGTAGTCCCCGGGCCAACTGCTGCAGTCCCCGGGCCGGGTTCTGAAGTCCCCGGGCCGGGTGCGACTACGGCAGTCCCCGGGCCAGTTGTCGAAGTCCCCGTGCCGCCTGCGGGGTTTCTCAGTCGGACCGGCTGTATCTGGCGCAGGTGGTACGAAGATGGAATCCGACTCTGGAGACGGCTTGATGGACGGCTTGAGGAGGCGCTGGAGGGAGACGCCAGTCGGTATGGCTTGTCGAGTGGAGCCGATCCGTGCTAGGGCATCTGCTTGGTCGTTGTCGGCCCTTGGCACGTGGAGGAACTCGCACCCCTCGAAGTATCCGCTGATCTGCTGGACAAGGAATCGATAACTCGCCATGTTCGCGTCCTTGGCGTCCCAGTCGCCAGACGATTGCTGGACCACCAAGTCTGAGTCGCCGTAGCACAGGATCCGGCGTATGCCAAGCTCTTTGGCTAGCCAGAGCCCGTGTACGAGCGCCTCGTACTCGGCCACGTTGTTGGAGGCGGCGAAGTGGATCTGCAGCATGTACTTGAGCTTGTCGCCTTTGGGAGAGGTGAGGACGATGCCGGCTCCCAAGCCGGTGCACATCTTGGACCCGTCAAAGTGCATCCGCCAATGGGTAGAGTCGGGAGCCGGCGGTAGGTACTGGGTCTCGGCCCAGTCGACGAGGAAGTCGGCCAATGCTTGCGACTTGATGGCGGTGCGGGGTTGGTAGAAGATTGTGTAGGGCGCCAATGCAATGGCCCATTTTGCCACCCGGCCGGATGCATCCCGGCTGCCTATGATCTCGGCGAGCGGGGCAGTGCACACGACCGTGATGGGGTGCTCTTGGAAGTAGGGCTTCAGTTTCTTGGCAGCGAAGTACACCCCATAGCACATCTTCTGGTAGTGCGGGTAGTTTTGCTTTGAGCTGGATAGCACTTCGCTGAGATAGTACACCGGCCTCTGGACTAGCTGGGCTCGGCCTTCCTCCGGGCGCTGGACCACAACAACAGTGCTGACAACTCGGCTAGTCGCGGCGATGTAGAGGAGCATGGGCTCCTTCTCAGTCGGCGCCGCCAGGACAGGCGGAGTAGTCAGCATTTTCTTCAACTCATGGAAGGTTTGGTCGGCTTGGTCGTTCCACTCGAAGTGAGTGGACTTCTTCATGAGTCGGTACAGGGGGAGAGCCTTCTCTCCTAGTCGGCTGATAAAACGATTCAGGGAGGCTAAGCAGCCAGTGAATTTCTGCACATCTCGCAGTTTGGTGGGAATCTCCATCCTCTCGATGGCCTTGATCTTGACAGGGTTGCATTCGATGCCGCGTTCGGAGACCAGGAAGCCCAGCAGCTGGCCGGCTGGCACTCCGAACACGCACTTCTCGGGGTTGAGCTTGATTTGGAATCGGCGCAAGTTGGTGAATGTTTCTTTCAGGTCTTCCAGCAAGGTACCGCGCTTCTTCGTCTTCACCACAATGTCGTCTACATAGACGTGGGCATTTCTGCCGAGTTGTTTCAAGAGGCATTTCTGCATGCAATGCTGAAAAGTGGCACCGGCATTCCTCAAGCCGAATGTCATAGTCAGGTAGCAGAAAGCTCCAAAGGGTGTGATGAAGTCAGTCTTCAGGCGGTCAGCTGGGTCCAACTTGATCTGATGGTACCCTGAGTACGCATCCAAAAAACTTAACAGCTCGCATCCGGCTGTGGAATCTATCACTTGGTCAATCCGTGGCAGAGCAAACGGATCCTTTGGGTAGGCCTTGTTCAGACTGGTGTAGTCTATACACATACGCCACTTGTTATTCTTCTTCAGAACCAGAACTGGGTTGGCAAGCCACTCTGGAAAGAACACTTCCATGATAAAGCCAGCGGCAAGGAGCCGGGCTATCTCTTCTCCCACAATTCTTCGCTTCTCTTCTGACAGTCGGTGGAGGGGCTGCATGACGGGCTTCGCATCAGCTCGGACATGTAACTTGTGCTCGGCGAAATCCTTCGGGACACCCGGCATGTCCTTTGGGGACCATGCAAAGATGTCTTGATTCTCACGGAGGAAGTCGACGAGCTCGCCTTCCTATTTACTGTCCAAGTTCGCCCCAATGACAGCGAACCTCTCCGGGTTCTCCGGGTCCAGAGGTATCTTCTTCGTCTCTTTGGCAGGCTGGAAGGAGCCCTGCACATCACAATCCTTGGGGTTGGGGGACAAGGCCGGCTGCTTGCCGGCCATGGCCACAACCCGTTCCAACATCTTCTTCTCTTCTGCCACCACGAGGGACTCGGCCAGCCGGCTACTGGCCATGGCGCACTCGATGGACTTCTTGTAGTCGCCGGCTACCGTGATGATCCCCTTTGAGCTCGGCATCTTCATCTTCAGGTAGGCGTAGTGGGGCACAGCCATGAACTTGGCCAGAGCAGGTCGGCCAAGCAGTGCATGATAGGGGCTCTCCAAATCCACTACCTCGAACCATATTGCTTCTCGGCGGAAATGGTCTTTGTCTCCGAAGAGAACATCCATTTTGATCTTGCCGATTGGGGAGCAAGACAGGCCGGGGACGATACCATGGAAGACGGTGCGGCTCGGCATGAGCTGCTTTGCTTTGATGTTCAGCTTCTCCATGGTATCGCGGTACAGTATGTTGATACTGCTTCCGCCGTCTATCAGGACGCGGGAAAATCTGGCAGCTCGCCTCTCCGTTGCGAGGGTGACGTCCAAGACCATTGCATAGGAACCAGGCGAAGGCATCACCTCTGGGTGGTCGGCCTGGCTCCAGCTGATTGGCTTTTCTGACCAGTGCATGACCTCGGGGGCGCTAGTGGCGACTGCATTCACTTCTTGGTGCTGTCGGCGTCGGCTGCGCTTGTCGTCGGCTTGACTAGTGAAGACGACGTAAGCGGCGTGCTCTTCGGGGAATTCGTCTTGGATGGCGCCGACTGCCGGCCGAGCCGCCGGCTGCTGGGGGGCTGGAGGCGGCGGGCCGGGAGGCGGAGGCGGCAACATCCCCTCGCCCTTGGTGATGTGGGTGAGCCAGTGGCATTTCGGGGTTGTGTGGTTGGACGGCTTCGCGCCGCTGTGGAACTTGCAGGGGGCGTCGAGAGCTTGTTCGTAGGAGAAAGACGGCTGCCAAGCCGGCCTTCCACCCTTCTTCTTGGGAGCGGCCCGTTCTTCGGGCTGCTCGTCTTCAACTGTGGCCACCTGCCGACTGGAGGAAGTCGGCATGGGGGCCTTGCGCTTGTGGTCGTTCTGGTAGGGGCGCCAATTAGGGTCGCCAGCCGGCGTCTTAGGAGCCGGAGCAATCACTTTCCTGAGGCGTCCACTCGGAGCTCCGTTTTCATTGAGGAGTCGGCTGTGGCGTACTTGTCCGCGATGACCAGCAACTCATCAAGGGTAGCCGGCTCGTCGCAGAGGAGTCGGTGCTTGAGGAGGGTGCCCTCTCGGCACCCGGCGGTGAAGTACTCGATGGCCTGGACCTCGTGCACCCCCTCGCAGGAGTTGCGGAGCTCGGCCCATCGCGTGAGGTAGTCGCGGGTCGACTCGTTGGGCCCTTGGACGCAGAGGGAGAGCTGGCGAGGCTTTGGAGGCCGCTTGTAGGTGCTGGTGAAGTTGCGGACGAAGACTTCGGTGAAGTCCAGCCAACTGTTGATGCTGTAGGGCTTGAGGCTGTTGAGCCATGTGCGCGCCGTGCCTTGCAGCATGAGGGGGACGTACTTCACGGCGACGCGCCGATTGCCGTTGGCTATGCTGACGGCCGTGGAGTAGTCGATGAGCCAATCTTCCGGCTTCACCGAGCCGTTGTACTTGGGCGTGTCTCTGGGGAGCGAGAACCCTTTGGGGAAGGGCTCGTCGCGGATGCGGGGGCCAAAGCATGGCGGGCCGACATCGTCTTCTTCTTCTAACGCCAAGGATCGAGCAAGGCGGTCGATCCTGTGGCGGGCGTCGTTCTCGCCGACTCCTTCTCGGCGGCCGAGTCGGTCGCCAAGAGTCGGGTGTGTGATAGGCGGCGGAGTGAGGCGTCTTTCTCTTCGAGGCGGGGGAGGAGGCAGATTTCCTTGGTGTTCAACCGCTCGAGGGCGGCCTTCCGCGTCTCGCTCGATGGTAATGCGAGTCCGGCTGCGGCTGGCAGCCGGCTCCTTGTCTTTCTTCTAGCGCGCGCCGCTCGCAGTCAGCGAGCGGGACGTCGCGGCGTGCTCCCGGCGCGGGGGATGACTATCAGCATGGGCGCCGGCTTCGTGCCGTTCTGCAGCCGCGTCGATCAGCTGCTGGATCCGTCTTGCCATGTAGGGGAGCTCATCAGCTCCCAGTCCATGGAGCTCTTCTGCAGCCGCCTGAGCGGCTCGCAGATTCTCGAGCGGGGTGGCGTAGACGGGGCGATCTGCCCCCAGCATGCTGGCGACGGCCGCGCCGCGCTTCTGGACGAAGCTGGCTCGGCTCGGGCCGCTAGGCATCGGCGTACCGAAGGCGGCGCGGTCGACTTCGCGCTGGTGGGCCTCGGTGAGGCATCTCATGGAGGCTATCTTCTGGCCCTCCACGATGAGGGCAAGGCGGCGTGCCTCCAGGGTCTCGGCGTCGACGTCGGGCGGGATGGGGGCGGAGAGGTCGTGCATTGCCGCTTGCAGGGCGTCGTGGGCATTCTCGCCTGAGTTGGCGACGTGGCTGATGACCAGCACTTCGGTGACAGCGCTGCTGCCGCTGTCAGCTCGAGGGAGGGGGTCGTCGAAGACCACCACGTCGGAGGGGTAGGCGTCAAGCGATGCTGTGTCGGAGTCGATGAGCATCGGGTCGGTGGAGCCGACCGACTCCATGTCTGCAGCAGGCTCGCTGGAGACGTGAAGTTGGTCGAGGAGGCTGACAAGGCGGTTCTTGGGGTAGTCGGTGCCTGCGTCGGACGCAGGCTCGTCGGAGATGCGAGTCTCGCCGAGCAGATCGGCGAGGCAGCTCACTGCGCAGGCGTCGTCGACGCCTTGCAGCGCGTCGAGGCAAACGCCATCGGGCGCAGCAGGCTGGCTGCGCTCGCGGGGGAGGAAGAGGGTTCCTGTCCAGAACAGGTCTCCGGACGACGGTGCACCTGGCCCTACGGTGGGCGCCAAATGTCGGGTGGTTGGTGCGACATATGCCAACGGATGGCTTATCATTGTGGGTGCCAATAAGACGTCGCCGGTGCCTGGAAACGGGATGAGGCGAAGACATGCACGCCGGCGGATCTTACCCAGGTTCGGGGCTCTCCGAGGAGATAACACCCCTAGTCCTGCTCTGCGGGGTCTCCGCATGATCACTAGATCAAGGAAAGGTAGCTACAATCGCTCCTAGAGCTGTTGGGTTCAAGGGAGAAGAAGAACAAGGCTAGCTCTTGCATCTCTCTATCTCTATGGTGTGTGTGCTGTGCTCAGAAGCTAACCCTTTGCATGGGTGCTCCGGGGGGTTTATATAGGCCTACCCCCCGGGGGTACAATGGTAATCTGGCTGGGCACTGGTCCCAGCCGTCAGTGTCTACGCTTGCCGGCTTCTCCGCCGGCTGTTGGGTCCCGCCGGCTGGTGGGTCCCGCCGGCTGCCAGCTTCTTGGTCGACAGGCCGGCCCCACCGCCTAGGGTCTTGTCGGCGGCTGCTCACTGTAGCCTCGCCTCTGATGACGAGGGCTTCGTCGAGGTAAGCGTGGCTACAGTGGGCCGCCTCGGGGGCTCTCACTGTAGCCTTACCTCGTCTTGTCTCCTTAATGGGGCTCCTGCTTCGAGGAAGGGGGGTAGCCGGCTTCTGGGGGCCGGCTACGCTCTTGGCCGACTGGGGGAGGCCGGGCCGCCTCCGCACCTCCTCTGGCGGAAGGGGCCCGCCGCCCGCGGGCCGTACAGGAGTCGGTCGTGGATGACGTCGAGGCTGGCATGGCTACAGTGCCGAGCCGAACAGGAGACGGTCATCCCGTACGGCCTCCTGTGGCCATGCCTGCCTCGGGCCTCGGGGGTAGTGGGCCGCACTGTGGCCACACCCCGTCTTGTCACTGTTATGTGGGTGTAGCTTTGGTGGTTGTGGTCTTGGCCGGCTTCTTGGAGTCGGCGTTCTTCTTGGCTGGCTTCTTGGAGTCGGCTACCCCATAGTCGTCCCGGGGAGGGGTTGCTGAGGCTGGGTCGCCTTCCGGGAGTCGGCTTCGGAGGTAGCCGGCCAGGGAAGGCGGCCCAATGCTCGGAGTGCTTGGAGGCCCGAAGGCCTGATAATTTTTTCAGAAGAACCAGGGGCAGTCGGTTAGGCTACCCGTGGCCATTTACTCCGACAGTACTGTCATAGGTCGTAGGTGTATCCTGGAGCCGCTACCTCTTTGCCTCTATAGAGAGGTGGTGCGGGTTGGTGTTCAGCATAAGTAGCCACTTTATCTCGCCCATGTGGTGGTCGGTCTGGTTCATTAGCGCGATCATATCTTGACGATATTGGCTCAAGGGCCTCATCGTCGAATTGTGGTAGTAGCCAACGTTTTGGATAGCTCTTTGTTGGGCGCTCGAGGCCGTATTCTACGGTAGCTAGGACCTGGGTCCATCTGTTGTTGAGGGTATCATGTTCGTCTTGGAGCTGTTGCTTCTTCTTCTTTAGACTTCTCGCAGTTGTGATTAGCTGACGCTTAAAGCGCTCTTGCTCGAGGGGTTCCTCTGGCACGATGAAATCTTCGTTGCCGAGGCTGACATCATCCTCGGAGATCGGTAGATAGTTACTATCTTTTGAGTCCTCATTCCCGACTGGCTCGTCGGGGTTAACTTGTCCCTCCTCCCAATCGTCCTGTTCGGACGTAGGTTCGACGAGGTCTTCGGGATCTTCGGCGTTGTCCGAAGTGTTATTGTCTCTGGTGCCGGTATTACTTTTCTTTTCGCGACGTGATCTTGAACAGCGTCGCTGACGTCGCCATTTTGGTGGTGCGTCCGCGGGCTTGTCCTTGATCGGATATTTCCTGCCTTCGCAGTTGTCCTCTTTGGGTGTATCCACCATATACACATCATATGTGGAGGTAGTCGTCCAGCGCCCGATGAATGGCGGGTCTTGGCTTTGTTTGTCTCCGGCATTGTTGTCTGTACCGTCGATGTCTTCGGAGGCGTATCTAGCATGTCGGTCAAATCCTCGAAAGTGGCTATTAAGTGGGTGGTGGGTGGGACGTAAAATTCCCCGCTCTCAGCCCCTAGTCTGGGCTAGGCGTAGTTCGGAGGTGATACTTCTGTAATGGCGAGGGATCACATTAAGTCCAAGGCCTCATTTAAGAGCGAAGGCTGGACAGGAAACCAAGGACCTGCAGGGCCAGGCACATTAGATTCTGCCAGGTTGTGCTTACTAGATGTGGACCTTGAGAGTTCGAAGTTTGGATCCCAAGGCGGGTTCAGCTCTCCGACGATAGGGAGAGTCCTTCTTGATCCCGGGCTCGCCGAAGACATAGTTGCCTCTGGGTCTCTAGAGGAAAGTTCCATAGTAGGAGAGAGTCCGGTGGGTTCCATATACCCATCTTCGGATGAAGTAGTCTACCCCGGATCTAAGGCCAGGGCAGGGATGATAGTTGGTCCTTGAACGGTGCCTCATGACGGATTCGATGGGGTTCCTTCGGTTGTCGAGGTCATGAACCCTTCGAAGATCAAGTCTCCTCGGCTGTCGGCGACGTAATTCAGGCTTCCAAATCTGATCTCCTGACCAGGGGCGTAGCTGTCGATCTGTTCAAGGTGACCAATTGAATTGGCATGCAGAGCGAAGCCGCCGAACACAAAAAGTTGACCGGGGAGGAAAGTTTCCCCGGAAAGCCATCGAACCTTCTACTGACGACACAGTGGAACTCTCAATGAAAGCACCAATGTCGGTGTCAAAACCGGTTGATCTTGGGTAGGGGGTCCCGAACATTGCGTCTGAGGATCGAAGGTAACATGAGACAAAGGGGACACGATGTTTACCCAGGTTCGGGCCCTCTTAATGGAGGTATGATACGTCTCCAATGTATCTATAATTTTTGCTTGTTCCATGCTACTATATTATCAATCTTGGATGTTTTATAATCATTTTATATCATTTTTGGTACTAACCTATTGACATAGTGCCAAGTGCCAGTTGCTATTTTCTACATGTTTTTTATATCGCAGGAAATCAATATCAGACGGAGTCCAAATGCAACGAAACTTCACGGAGATTTTTTTGGACCAGAAGGAACATAATGGGCCCTGGCTGCGCCTGGGGGGTACCCCGAGGGAGGCACAACCCACCAGGGCACGCCAGGAGGCCCAGGCGCGCCCTGGTGGGTTGTGCCCACCTCGGGTGCCCCCCAGACCGCCTCTTTGCTCTATAAATACCCCAATATTCCAGAAACCCTAGGGGAGTCAACGAAATATTCATCCAGCCGCCACAGAGTACAGAACCACCAGATCCAATCTAGACACCATCTTGGATGGGGTTCACCACCTCCATAGGTGCCTCTCTGATGATGCGTGAGTAGTTCTTTGTAGACCTTCGGGTCCGTAGTTAGTAGCTAGATGGCTTCATCTCTCTCTCTTTGAATTCTCAATACAATGGTCTCTTGGAGATCCATATGATGTAACTCTTTTGCGGTGTGTTTGTTGGGATCGATGAACTTTGAGTTTATGATCAGATCTATCTTTTTATATCCATGAAAGTATGTGAATTTCTTTGATCTCTTTTATGCATGATCTCTTATAGCCTCGTATTTCTTCTCCGATATTTGGGTTTTGTTTGGCCAACTTGATCTATTTATCTTATAATGGGAAGAGGTGCTTTGTAGTGGGTTCGATCTTACGGTGCTTGATCCCAGTGACAGAAAGGGAACCGACACGTATGTATCGTTTCTACTAAGGATAAAACGGTGGGGTATATCTCTACATAGATAGATCTTGTCTACATCATGTCATCATTCTTATTGCATTATTACGTTTTTCCATGAACTTAATACACTAGATGCATGCTGGATAGCGGTCGATGTGTGGAGTAATAGTAGTAGATGCAGGTAGGACTCGGTCTACTAATCTTGGACGTGATGCCTATGTAATGATCATTGCCTGGATATCGTCATGAGTATTTGAAGTTTTGTCAATTACCCAACAGTAATTTTTTCACCCGTCGTTTGCTATTTTTCTCGAGAATAGCCACTAGTGAAACCTACGGCCCCCGGGTCTCTTTCTCATATATTTGCCTCTGCGATCTAATTTTTCCTTGCATTTATTTTCAGATCTATTAATCCAAAAATACAAAAATACCTTGCTGCATTTTTTCTTATTTATTTTATTTGGCATTCGATCTATCAATTTACTACAAATTTATCTCACGTTTGTTTGCCTACTTGAGGCGTCGTACCCCGAAGGGATTGACAACCCCTTTAACACGTCGGGTTGCGAGGATTTGTTATCTGTGTGTAGGGGCTGTTTACGTTGTGTTGCTTGGTTCTCCTACTGGTTCGATAACCTTGGTTTGATATCTGAGGGAAATACCTACCGCCGATGGGCTGCATCATCCCTTCCTCTTTGGGGAAAAACCGACGTAGGTTCAAGCGACATCAAAAGGAATTTCTGGCGCCGTTGTCCGGGAGGATCATCAACATATACCAGGTTCCTAATCACAAATCTCATCTCCTTGCAATTTACATTATGTGCCATTTGCCTCTCATTTTCCTCTCCCCCACTTCACAAAAAATTGCCGTTTTATTCGCTCCTCTTTTTCGTTCGCTATTTTCTTGCTTTCCAGTTTTGATGGCAAGCGTTCCTACACCTCCTTTGTCACCTGACTTTGAAGTTCTTTACTTCAAGCAAAGACAAGGAGAAAAATTGAAAGATGCCTGGTATAGGCTTATTGAATCTTATCATATTTCCAATTTAAAGGGGGACGCTAAAGTTTTTCTTCGTAATTTTTACATAGGATTGGCTTTGCATCATAGACAACTTCTAGATTTTGCCGCTAAAGGAAATTTCATTGAGCTTGATGCCAATGCTGCCTATGAAATTTTAGAAGGTATATAAGCCATTTTGACCTAGAAAAAATAAGGAGAGGAATTTCGGGATGGAGCGTCGCCGTCTCGAGGCGGAACTTGGGTAGGAGCAGTTTTGCCCTCCGGGGGAGTGATTCCGCTGGGGGAAGTTCCCTCCCGGAGGGGGAAATCATCATCACCATCATCCCCAAAAACTCTCCCATCATGGGGAGGGCAATCTCCATCAACATCTTCAACAACACTATCTCATCTCAAACCCTAGTTCATCTCTCGTGTTCAATCTTGTTACCGAAACTATAGATTGGTGCTTTTGGGTGACTAGTAGTGTTGATTACATCTTGTAGTTGATTACTATATGGTTTATTTGGTGGAAGATTATATGTTTAGATCCAATGTGCTATTTAATACCCCTCTTGTCATGGACTTAACACGGCAGATGCCCTAGTGAAAGGACTTAGGTGTGGAGCCATCGCAACTAGGTTAGCTTGAAGGGGTTAATTGGGACAAAGGACACAGAGAGTTTATACTGGTTCAGCCCCTCGCAACGAGGTAAAGGCTTACTCCAGTTTGGGGTTGTATTGCTTGGGTTTCGGTTACCAGGGAGCAAATACGCTTGACCTAGTTTTCGACTTGTTGTTTCTTGCCCTAACCCGCCACCGGGTCACCCCTTTATATACACAGGTTGATGCCCGATGGCTTACAGAGTCCCGGCCGGCTCATACACAACGTATCCTACTCGGTGACTAACTAAGCTTGCCTTATAATACAAGTTACACATATGGCGGTTCATCCTCTTGGGCCTTAAGTCGCCTCTGGGTCTTGGGCCATCAATAGGCTTACTTCATGACCCGCCATCTTTATCTTTTAAGTCGCCAGTGGTATGACCCGGCCCCTCCTGGGCGGGTCATACCCAGTAGTTATATCCCCAACATTAGGCCCCAGGTTGATTTGAACTTGTTCACATCAATCTTCAATAATTGACTTAGCAGAATCTTGCATCGTCAATTTTTATGAACTTGCTATAACCCGCCATGACGTCAGCTCACAGAATCATGTTAACCCGCCATGACGTCACCTTGCGTTAACTTCACGCGAAGCTCAGAACATCTCAACAGATCTTTATCTTTAATGGAATTTCCAAAATACGAGGCGCTCGTGCAGCCACATAATCGCTTTTTGGCCTCCTCAATTCCCGTGCATGCCTGTTATCCATCTCCTTATAAATAGGGGCATGGGTCCTTTTCATTTCCCCCCTTGCCTCCTCCTCTTCGTCTTCTTCTCCACAACGCCGCGCACGCCCTCAAGCTCCGCCGCCGCCGACCTCCGTCCATTGCACCAACTCAGGTCGCTGCATCAACCAGACTGGACCAGAGAACGCCGGCACGCCACCGCTGTCCATCAGCATCCGTAAGTGCTCATCTTCCCATGCCTCAGATCTGCACTAGGGTTCATTTAGTTCATCGGTGTTCTTCGCCGTTCTTCACCATTCCTCTGTAGTGCACTCATTTTAATCTGAACATAGTGTTGAAGATGCGCGGAAGTGGTTTGACACCCCCTCTCAACCATAAGAATCGTCTTTCTTATACAGAAAATCCCCGAGCAAACAAGTTCCTCCGCTGTCACAACCTTTAGGTTTAGAATTTATTTTTCTTTTCCAAACTGCGGCAGATCAAAAATTATAGAATCGATCTGCAGAATCTTGTTTGTCCAGCACTTAGCCAAATATTTACTAATAGATCAGAAGTATCATAACTGTCATGGCGGCTTATACCATAAGCCGTGACTCGCCATATAACATTAGTCCCCATTGAGCCGCCAGCATGTGCTTCATAACTTATATAACCTGGCAATATTTTCTCCTGTAGTTCACAATGTCAAAAACGAAATCCATTACCTCAGGTTAAGAATTTTCATTCATTTTCTGGACTGCTATAGATCCATATCCATTAGCCCTTCAAGGCAGTTTAAACAACAATTTGTAACCCGCCAGGTGCCTGCCGGCTTAACTCCAAACTGCTCTTTAAATCACCAACTCAATGTTGATATAACCCAGCTGTACCTTACCGGTTTAATCACATTCCAAATCGTCTTTTTTAGGCCGTGCACCCCAATCATGACTAAGACAGTTACATCATGCGACTGGGTCCCTTCTATCGTCACAGAATAAATGCTTCAGGAATATGTCAAAATCGGCTTCTTACCAGCGAAAAATATCATTCCCTGGCTTGCTCCAAACCCAGATGAAGTCAGACCTCAGCCACAAGATAACGAGATTATTGTTTTTACTGATCACATGAACCGGGGTTTCTCACCACCCGGGTCAAAATTCCTCCGTGATGTTCTGTGTTTCTTTCAACTTCATCCTTAAGACATCGGCCCCAATTTTGTTTCAAATATCTCCAACTTCCAAGTTTTCTGTGAAGTATATCTTCAAGAGGAGCCCAGCGTCGAACTCTTCAGAGAATATTTTTATCTGAACTGCCAGAACGAGTTCACTGATGGACCCAACTTAGAGCTTGGTGGAACCTCAATTCAACAGCGGAGAGATGCCATTTTTCCTTATGCTCAGCTTCAAATCATCCCAAGGATTGGAATCAGACCTAGTTCTACTATCGAGACACTTCTCGTGCTGACGAGAACCCCTTGCCGGGTTACCGTGACCACCAGCTCAGTGCAAAGCACCCTCTTCCAGATCGGCTTACTACCGCTGGACGAGCCAAGTACATGCCTACCTTTTCAAAGGTTAGAGCGTTGTTGGCCAACGGATTGACTGGTGTCGACCTGGTCCGTTGCTGGGTGGATTGGAGGATCATACCTTTGAGTCGCTGGCCCGGGTTAATGTGCACATATACTGGTGATACCAAAGATCCGCTGCACCACTGCCCGACACGTTTGTGTGATAAAGTGATTAATGATATGACCAAAACCCTTCTCAACGAAAGCTTGGAGAGCTGCATCAAAGTGGGGCTGAACCCCTTCTGCAAACTTAACCCGCCACCTGATGTAAGTTCTTCAATCCTCTTATTTTGCCTCACTTTTATATGATCTGCATATCTCCTATCTTCATATGTCTTACACAGGCTACATCCGCCTTTTGGAACAAGAAGTATGACGAGAAACCAGCCAAGAAAGCCAGGGCTAAGACTAAAGCCCTTAAAAAGAATAAGAAGAAATCCACCGCCTCAGAGCTTTTAAACCTAGAGGATGATGATGAGTCAAAGGTAGACCTTGATTCCCTTGGCTCTTTTTTCAATTATCTTATTGACACTAATTGCTATCAGGATGACGCGGAAACCGGCCAGGCGGGTGATGAAGAGGTAACTATTATTTCCTCCGACTCAGAGACTCTACCAAGACAGAAAATTCGACAAGTGACCCAGAAAGTTGGGTTTTCTCACCCTTTAGCTTACTTGGATCCCAACTTTATTTTGAAGCAACAACTGAAGGAAATATGCCCTAGAGGCAATAATAAAGTTATTATTTATATTTCCTTATATCATGATAAATGTTTATTATTCATGCTAGAATTGTATTAACCGGAAACTTAGTACATGTGTGAATACATAGACAAACAGAGTGTCCCTAGTATGCCTCTACTTGACTAGCTCGTTAATCAAAGATGGTTAAGTTTCCTAGCCATAGACATGTGTTGTCATTTGATGAACGGGATCACATCATTAGAGAATGATGTGACGGACAAGACCCGTCCGTTAGCTTAGCATTATGATCGTTTAGTTTTATTGCTATTGCTTTCTTCATGACTTATACATGTTCCTCAGACTATGAGATTATGCCCCGAATACCGAAGGAACACTTAGTGTGCTATCAAACGTCACAACGTAACTGGGTTATTATAAAGATGCTCTACAGGTGTCTCCAATGGTGTTTGTTGAGTTGGCATAGATCGACACTAGGATTTGCACTCCGATTGTCGGAGAAGTATCTCTGGGCCCTCTCGGTAATGCACATCACTATAAGCCTTGCAAGCAATGTGACTAATGAGTTAGTTGCGGGATGATGCATTACAGAACGAGTAAAGAGACTTGCCAGTAACGAGATTGAACTAGGTATGATGATACCAATGATAGAATCTCGGGCAAGTAACATACCAATGACAAAGGGAACAACGTATGTTGTTATGTGGTTTGACCGATAAACATCTTCGTAGAATATGTAGGAACCAATATGAGCATCCAGGTTCCGCTATTGGTTATTGACCAGAGATGAGTCTCGGTTATGTCTACATAGTTCTCGAACCCGTAGGGTCCGCACGCTTAACGTTCGATGACGATCGGTATTATGAGTTTATATGTTTTGATGTACCTAAGGTAGTTAGGAGTCCCGGATGAGATCACGGACATGACGAGGAGTCTCGAAATGGTCAAGACATAAATATTGATATATTGGATGACTATATTCGGACACCAAATAGTTTCGAGGGTTACCGGATAAATATCGAAGTGCCGGAAGGGTTATCGGAACCACCGAGGAAGTTATGGGCCTTATTGGGCCTTAAGGGGGAGAGAGGAAGCAGCCAAGAGCTAGCCGGGCACCCCACCAAGGACCTAGTCCGAATTGGACTAGGGGGAGAGGCGGCGCCCCCTCCTTCCTTCTCCTTCCTTCTCCTTCCCCTCTCCTTCCTTCTTCTCCTAGTAGGACTAGGAAAGGGGGGAATCCAACTCCCACTAGGAGTAGGATTGCCCCCCTTGGGCGCGCCCTATAGGGCCGGCCGGCCTCCCCCTTGCTCCTTTACATACGGGGGCAGGGGGCACCCCATAGACACACAAGTTGATTCTTAGCCGTGTGCGGTGCCCCCTCCACATATTTCCACCTTATTGTCGTAGTGCTTGATAACCCACAAGTATAGGGGATCGCAACAGTTTTCGAGGGTAGAGTATTCAACCCAAATTTATTGATTCGACACAAGGGGAGCCAAAGAATATTCTCAAGTATTAGCAGTTGAGTTGTCAATTCAACCACACCTGGATAACTTAGTATCTGCAGCAAAATATTTAGTAGCAAAGTAATATGGAAGTAACGGTAACGGTAGCAAAAGTAATATTTTTGGGTTTTGTGGTGATTGTAATAGTAGCAACGGAAAAGTAAATAAGCGAAGAGCAATATGTGAAAAGCTCATAGGCATTGGATCAGTGATGGAGAATTATGCCAGATGCGGTTCATCATGTAATAGTCATAACATAGGGTGACACAGAACTAGCTCCAATTCATCAATGTAATGTAGGCATGTATTCCGAATATAGTCATACGAGCTTACGGAAAAGAACTTGCATGACATCTTTTGTCCTACCCTCCTGTGGCAGCGGGGTCCTAGCGGAAACTAAGGGATATTAAGGCCTCCTTTTAATAGAGTACCGGACCAAAGCATTAACACATAGTGAATACATGAACTCCTCAAACTACGGTCATCACCGGGAGTTGTCCCGATTATTATCACTTCGGGGTTGCCGAATCATAACACATAGTAGGTGACTATAGACTTGCAAGATAGGATCAAGAACTCACATATATTCATGAAAACATAATAGGTTCAGATCTGAAATCATGGCACTCGGGCCCTAGTGACAAGCATTAAGCATAGCAAAGTCATAGCAACATCAATCTCAGAACATAGTGGATACTAGGGATCAAACCCTAACAAAACTAACTCGATTACATGATAAATCTCATCCAACCCATCACCGTCCAGCAAGCCTACGATGGAATTACTCACGCACGGCGGTGAGCATCATGAAATTGGTGATGGAGGATGGTTGATGATGACGACGGCGACGGATTCCCCTCTCCGGAGCCCCGAACGGACTCCAGATCGGCCCTCCCGAGAGAGTTTAGGGCTTGGCGGCGGCTCCGTATCGTAAAACGCGATGAATCTTTCTCTCTGATTTTTTTCTCCCCGAACGTGAATATATGGAGTTGGAGTTGAGGTCGGTGGAGCAATAGGGGGCCCACGAGGCAAGGGGCGCGCACAGGGGGGCAGGCGTGCCCCCCACCCTCGTGGACAGGTGGTGGGCCCCTGGCCTTGATTCTTTCGCCAATATTTTTAATATTTTCCAAAAATAAGTTCCATGGAGTTTCAGGTCATTCCGAGAACTTTTGTTTCTGCACATAAATAACACCATGGAAAGTCTGCTGAAAACAGCGTCAGTCCGGGTTAGTTCCATTCAAATCATGCAAGTTAGAGTCCAAAACAAGGGCAAAAGTGTTTGGAAAAGTAGATACGATGGAGACGTATCAACTCCCCCAAGCTTAAACCTTTGCTTCTCCTCAAGCAATTCAGTTGACAAACTGAAAGTGATAAAGAAAAACTTTTACAAACTCTGTTTGCTCTTGTTGTTGTAAATATGTAAAGCCAGCATTCAAGTTTTCAGCAAAGATTATGACTAACCATATTCACAATAACACTTAGGTCTCATGTTTACTCATGTCAATGGCATAATCAGCTAACGAGCAATAATAATAAATCTCGGATGACAACACTTTGTCAAAACAATCATAATATGATATAACAAGATGGTATCTCGCTAGCCCTTCCTGAGACCGCAAAACATAAATGCGGAGCACCTTTAAATATAAAGGACTGACTAAACATTGTAATTCATGGTAAAAGAGATCCAGTCATAGTCATATCCAATATAAATTAATAGTAATGGATGCAAATGATAGTGGTGCTCTCCAGCTGGCGCTTTTTAATAAGAGGGTGATGACTCAACATAAAAGTAAATAGATAGGCCCTTCGCAGAGGGAAGTAGGGATTTGTAGAGGTGCCAGAGCTCGGTTTTGAAATAGAGATAAATAATATTTTGAGCGGCATACTTTCATTGCCAACATAACAACCAAGAGATGGCGATATCTTCCATGCTACACACATTATAGGCGGTTCCCAAATAGAATGGTAAAGTTTATAATCCCCCTCCACCAACAAGCATCAATCCATGGCTTGCTCGAAACAACGAGTGCCTCCAACTAACAACAGTCCCGGGGGAGTTTTGTTTGCAATTATTTTGATTTAGTTTGCATAAAGCATGGGACTGGGCATCCCGATGACCAGCCATTTTCTCGTGAGTGAGGAGCAGAGTCTAACATGGAAGATACGGACAGCCCTAGTTGATACATGAGCTATTCGAGCATACAAAACAGAATTTTATTTGAAGGTTTAGAGTTTGGCACATACAAATTTACTTGGAACAGCAGGTAGATACCGTATATATAGGAAGGTATGGTGGACTCATATGGAATAACTTTGGGGTTTAAGGGATTGGATGCACAATCAGTATTCCCGCTTAGTACAAGTGAAGGGTAGCAAAAGACTGGGAAGCGACCAACTAGAGAGCGACAACAGTCATGAACATGCATTAAAATTAATAAACATTGAGTACAAGCATGAGTAGGATATAATCCACCATGAACATAAATATTGTGAAGGCTATGTTGATTTTGTTTCAACTATATGCGTGAACATGTGCCAAGTCAAGTCACTTAAATCATTCAAAGGAGGATACCACCCCATCATACCACATCACAACCATTTTAATAGCATGTTGGCACGCAAGGTAAACCATTATAAACTCCTAGCTAATTAAGCATGGCATAAGCAACTATAATCTCTAATTGTCATTGCAAACATGTTTATTCATAATAAGTTGAATCAGGAACGATGAACTAATCATATTTACAAAAACAAGAGAGGTCGAGTTCATACCAGCTTCTCTCATCTCAATCAGTCCATCATATAGCGTCATAATTGCCTTTCACTTGCACGACCGAACGATGTGAAAAATAATAATAGTGCATGTGCATTGGACTAAGCTGGAATCCGCGAGCATTCAATAAACAGGAGAAGACAAGGCAATATGGGCTCTTGATTAAATCAACAATAATGCATATAAGAGCCACTTCAACAATTTTATCATGTCCTTCTCCTATCGACCCCCAAAGAAAAGAAAAGAAAAGAAATAAAAATATTTACACGGGAAAGCTCCCAACAAGCAAAACAAGAACAGGAAATCTTTTGGGGTTTTCTTTTAGTTACTACTACTACAACAAGAAAATAAACTAGCTAAAAGCTACTACTAATTTTTTTGGTTTTTCTTAAGGTTTTTCAAACACACAAGAAGAAAGCATAAAAAGGAAATAAACTAGCATGGATATTACAGTGAAAAAGTATGAGCACCGACATCTAGCAACGAGTGTGTGAATATAAATGTAATGTTGGTGGGAAATACGTACTCCCCCAAGCTTAGGCTTTTGGCCTAAGTTGGTTTATTGCCACGGATGGCCTGGCGGATATTCATAGTTGTAGTTGGGGTCATACTGAGATGCAGCGGCTATTGCATCATGGGCTGCAGCTTGAAGACGAGCTGCCCTCGTCCTCCTTTCGTACTCATTTGCCTCCTCCCTGGTTATAAAATGTCTCCCCTTTGCCTGAAAGTCAAAGAGAGCAGGAGCAGGGAGAACAATATTGACGGCGTGACGCCTGTCAAAGATTAGTCGGTACTGGAGAGGTGGTTCATTCCTCTCGACAACCTGATGGTGAACCATAGCATTAAAGTGTAGATAAGTAGGAGGCAACTCAATATCATCATCACGTATGGCTATATCAAGAAAATCAGCTAAGCGGGTTGCATAAATTCTGCCAAAGAAATCTCCATTAAATCTATTATGATGCAACCTACGCGCAACAATGGCTCCCAAATTATAAGATTTATCTCCTAACACAGCACTCCTAAGAATACTGAGGTCAGGGACACACATGTGACATGCTTCATCTTTACCATTTATGCACCTACCTATGAAGAGAGCAAAATAATGTATAGCAGGAAAATGAGTGCTCCCTATGGTAGCTTGTGCTATGTCTCTAGATTCCCCCACAGTTATACTAGCAAGAAAATCTCTAAATTCAGATTTGCGAGGTTCACTAACACTACCCCATTGTGGAAGTTTGCAAGCAGTGGTAAAATCCTCTAAGTCCATAGTATAAGAATTTTCATAAAGATCAAACAGGACAGTTTGAGAATTGCGTGAAGATGAAAATTCAAACTTCCTCACAAAGGAACTAATGAGATAGTAGTACTGGCGGCACTTTTCTGCCTCGAAGCTCACAAGATCAGCGTTACGCAAATATGCGTTAAATTCGTCCTTAATTCCTGCTCGATCCATGAAGTCCTCTGAAGGCCATTCACAAGGCCGCACTGGGGCGTCCCTTGGTGGTTCATCATCAGCATCACGCATTGCAAGCCTGGGTCCTTGCTTCCTTGAAGAACCACCTTGGTACATTTTCCTAAGCATATTTCTTCCTTTGAAAAATTTCTGAAAATTTTAGTAACTTCAAATAAAAGTAAACCAAACTCAACAAAATTGATAGCAACTACTCCTACAAGTGCCTAGAGCCTATATCATGCATTAGAACTACTTGGAACCATATAAATTTGACATGCAAGCTCAAGAACATGGTCACCTAGGCAGCACAAGTTTGCAATGAATAAAACACTAGAACAAAAACTAATTGGACCAATGGAGGAGTCACATACCAAGGAACAATCTCCCAAAGCAGTTTTGTGAGAGGTGCTTTGAGCAAGGAGATCGAAAATCGCAGCAAAATGAGCTAGAACTCGTGCTTGAGCTGGATGGTGATTTTTTTGGGAGGAAGAAGAAGTGTGTGGGTGCAGGGATAAGTGGAGGGGAGCCACCATGGGCCCATGAGGCAGGGGGCATGCCCTGTAGGGGTGGGCGCGCCCTGGACCCTCGTGGCCACGTGCTTGCTCCCCCTGCTGTGTTCTCAGTGCCAGATATTCTCAAATATTCCAGAAAAAATCATATTAAATTGGCAGGGCATTTGGAGAACTTTATTTTCGGGGTATTTTTATATTGCACGGATAATTCAGAAAACTGGCAGAAAAATACTATTTTTACTTTATTTCAACTAAATAACAGAAAGTAGAAGGAGGGTACAGAAGGTCGTGCTTTCTAACTTCATCCATCTCATGCTCATCAAAAGGAATCCACTAACAAGGTTGATCAAGTCTTGTTAACGAACTCATTCCGAATAACATGGAATCGGAGAAATTTCGAATAACACTATGTTACCTCAACGGGGATATGCACATCCCCAATAATAAGAATATCATATTTCTTCTTGACAGTAGGTAAAGGAAATTCAAAACCTCCAAAAATAATCGATGGAAATTTTCCAATAGAGTTGATACTATGGACCTGAGGTTGTTTCCTCGGAAAGTGTACCGTGTGCTCATTGCCATTAACATGAAAAGTGACATTGCCTTTGTTGCAATCAATCAGAGCCCCTGTAGTATTCAAAAAGGGTCTTCCAAGAATAATAGACATACTATCGTCCTCGGGAATATCAAGAATAACAAAGTCCGTTAAAATAGTAACATTTGCAACCACAACAGGCACATCCTCACAAATACCGACAGGTATAGCAGTTGATTTAACAGCCATTTGCAAAGATATTTCAGTAGGTGTTAACTTATTCAAATCAAGTCTACGATATAAAGAGAGAGGCATAACACTAACACCGGCTCCAAGATCACATAAAGCAGTTTTAACATAGTTTCTTTTAATGGAGCATGGTATAGTTGGTACTCCTGGATCTCCTAGTTTCTTAGGTATTCCACCCTTAAAAGTATAATTAGCAAGCATGGTGAAAATTTCAGCTTCCGGTATCTTTCTTTTATTTGTAACAATATCGTTCATGTACTTAGCATAAGGATTCATTTTGAGCATATCAGTTAATCGCATACGCAAAAAGATAGGTCTAATCATTTCAGCAAAGCGCTCAAAATCCTCATCATCCTTTTTCTTGGATGGTTTCGGAGGAAAAGGCATGGGTTTCTGAACCCATGGTTCCCTTTCTTTACCGTGTTTCCTAGCAACAAAGTCTCTCTTATCATAACGTTGATTCTTTGATTGTGGGTTATCAAGATCAACAGCAGGTTCAATTTCTACATCATTATCATTACTAGGTTGAGCATCATCATGAACATTATCATTAACATTTTCATTAGGTTCATGTTCATTACCAGATTGTGTTTCAGCATCAGAAATAGAAATATCATTTGGATTCTCAGGGGGTTCAGCAATAGGTTCACTAGAAGCATGCAAGGTCCTATCATTTTTTTTTCTTTTTAGAAGGACTAGGTGCATCTATATTATTTCTCTGAGAATCTTGCTCAATTCTCTTAGGGTGGCCTTCAGGATACAAAGGTTCCTGAGTCATTCTACCAGTTCTAGTAGCCACTCTAACAGCATAGTCATTATTCTTATTATTCAATTCATTGAGCAAATCATTCTGAACTTTAAGTACTTGTTCTACTTGAGTG
The DNA here is from genome assembly GCF_018294505.1 of Triticum aestivum. Classification (NCBI taxonomy): domain Eukaryota; kingdom Viridiplantae; phylum Streptophyta; class Magnoliopsida; order Poales; family Poaceae; genus Triticum; species Triticum aestivum. Next base: position 322,732,289 of record NC_057805.1, read on the forward strand.
GTGACCATAGAAGCATGTTTACTAATGAGTTTAAGTTCACCTTTAACTCTAGACATATAATCACCCAAGTGTTCAATCATATAAGCATTTTGTTTCAATTTTCTACCAAAATAAGCATTAAAATCTTCTTGCTTAACCATAAAGTTATCAAATTCATCCAAACATTGGCTTAGTAGGAGGGATTTCAGCTTTATCATATCTGTAGAGAGAATTTACCTTTACTACCTATGTCGGCTTATCAAGACCATGAGTTTCTTCAATAGGTAATGGATTAAGATCATATGTTTCTTCAACATGCGATAAATTAAGACCATGTATTTCTTCAATAGGAGGTAAATTCTTAACATCTTCCGCTTTAATACCTTTCTCTTTCATAGATTTCTTTGCCTCTTGCATATCTTCAGGACTGAGAAATAGAACACCACTTTTCTTCAGAGTTGGTTTAGGAATAGGCTCAGGAATTGGCTCAGGAAGTGTCCAATTATTTTCATTAGTCAACATATTATTCAATAGAATTTCAGCTTCATCCGGTGTTCTTTCCCTGAAAACAGAACCAGCACAACTATCCAGGTAATCTCTGGAAGCATCGGTTAGTCCATTATAAAATATATCAAGTATTTCATTTTTCTTGAGAGGATGATCAGGCAAAGCATTAAGTAATTGGAGAAGCCTCCCCCAAGATTGTGGGAGACTCTCTTCTTCAATTTGCACAAAATTATATATTTCCCTTAAAGCAGCTTGTTTCTTATGAGCAGGGAAATATTTAGCAGAGAAGTAATAAATCATATCCTGGGGACTACGCACACAACCAGGATCAAGAGAATTAAACCATATCTTAGCATCACCCTTTAATGAGAACGGAAATATTTTAAGAATATAAAAGTAGCGGGTTCTCTCATCATTAGTGAACAGGGTGGCTATATCATTTAATTTAGTAAGATGTGCCACAATAGTTTCAGATTCATAGCCATAAAAAGGATCGGATTCAACCAAAGTAATTATCTCAGGATCAACAGAGAATTCATAATCCTTATCAGTAACACAGATAGGTGAAGTAGCAAAAGCAGGGTCAGGCTTCATTCTAGCATTAAGAGATTGCTGCTTCCATTTAGCTAATAACTTCTTAAGATCATATCTATCATTGCAAGCAAAAATAGCTCTAGCAGCTTCTTCATCCATAACATAGCCCTCAAGCACAACAGGAAATTCATATTTATTAGGGGTAGAGTCTTCATCATCACTATCATCGATATTATCAGTTTCAGTAATTTCATTCTCTCTAGCCCTAGCAAGTTGTTCATCAAGAAATTTAGCAAGTGGCACAGTAGTATCAAGCATAGAAGTAGTTTCATCATAAGTATCATGCATAGCAGAAGTGGCATCATCAATAACATGCGACATATCAGAATTAATAGTAGAAGCAGGTTCAGGTGTCACAAGCTTACTCAAAACAGAAGGTGAATCAAGTGCAGAGCTAGATGGCAGTTCCTTACCTCCCCTCGTAGTTGAGAGATAAATTGTTGTTTTTGCGTCTTTCAAGTTCTTCATAGTGACCAGCAGATATAAATCCCAAATGACTCAAAGAATAGAGCTATGCTCCCCGGCAACGGTGCCAGAAAATAGTCTTGATAACCCACAAGTATAGGGGATCGCAACAGTTTTCGAGGGTAGAGTATTCAACCCAAATTTATTGATTCGACACAAGGGGAGCCAAAGAATATTCTCGAGTATTAGCAGTTGAGTTGTCAATTCAACCACACCTGGATAACTTAGTATCTGCAGCAAAGTATTTAGTATCGAAGTAATATGGAAGTAACGGTAACGGTAGCAAAAGTAATATTTTTGGGTTTTGTAGTGATTGTAACAGTAGCAACGGAAAATTAAATAAGCGAAGAGCAATATGTGAAAAGCTCGTAGGCATTGGATCAGTGATGGAGAATTATGCCGGATGTGGTTCATCATGTAACAGTCATAACATAGGGTGACACAGAACTAGCTCCAATTCATCAATGTAATGTAGGCATGTATTCCAAATATAGTCATACGTGCTTATGGAAAAGAACTTGCATGACATCTTTTGTCCTACCCTCCCGTGGCAGCGGGGTCTGATGACCCACAAGTATAGGGGATCTATCGTAGTCCTTTCGATAAGTAAGAGTGTCGAACCCAACGAGGAGCAGAAGGAAATGATAAGCGGTTTTCAGCAAGGTATTCTCTGCAAGCACTGAAATTATAGGTAACAGATAATTTTGTGATAAGATAATTTGTAACGAGCAACAAGTAACAAAAGTAAATAAAGTGAAGCAAGTTGTCCCAATCCTTTTTGTAGAAAAGGACAAGCATGGACAATTTCTTATATGGAGAAAAGCGCTCCCGAGGACACATGGGAATTATCGTCAAGCTAGTTTTCATCACGTTCATATGATTCGCGTTCGGTACTTTGATAATTTGATATGTGGGTGGACCGGTGCTTGGGTGATGTCCTTACTTGGATAAGCATCCCACTTATGATTAACTCCTATTGCAAGCATCCGCAACTACAAAAGAAGTATTAAGGTAAACCTAACCATAGCATGAAACATATGGATCCAAATCAACCCCTTACGAAGCAACGCATAAACTAGGGTTTAAGCTTCTGTCACTCTAGCAACCCATCATCTACTTATTACTTCCCAATGCCTTCCTCTAGGCCCAAATAATGCTGAAGTGCCATGTAGTCGACGTTCACATAACACCACTAGAGGAGAGACAACATACATCTCATCAAAATATCGAACGAATACCAAATTCACATGACTACTAATAGCAAGACTTCTCCCATGTCCTCAGGAACAAACGTAACTACTCACAAAGCATATTCATGTTCATAATCAGAGGAGTATTAATATGCATAAAGGATCTGAACATATGATCTTCCACCAAATAAACCAACTAGCATCAACTACAAGGAGTAATCAACACTACTGGCAACCTACAGGTACCAATCCCAAACTTGGAGACAAGAATTGGATACAAGATATGAACTAGGGTTTGAGAGGAGATGGTGCTGGTGAAGATGTTGATGGAGATTGGCCCTCTCCCGATGAGAGGAGCGTTGGTGATGGCGATGGCGATGATTTCCCCCTCCCGGAGGGAAGTGTCCCCGGCAGAACAGCTCTGCCGGAGCCCTAGATTGGTTCCGCCAAGGTTCCGCCTCGTGGCAGCGGAGTCTCGTCCCGATAGCTTGCTTATGATTTTTCTTCGGACGAAAGACTTCATATAGCAGAAGATGGGCACCGGAGGGCCAACAGGGGGCCCATGAGGCAGGGGGGCGCGCCCAGGGGGGTAGGGCGCGCCCCCCACCCTTGTGGCCAGGGTGTGGGCCCCCTCTGGTATTTCTTCCGCTCAGTATTTTTTATTATTTCCAAAAATAACTTTCGTGGAGTTTCAGGACTTTTGGAGTTGTGCAGAATATGTTTCTAATATTTGCTCCTTTTCTAGCCCAGAATTCCAGCTGCCGGCATTCTCCCTCCTTATGTAAACCTTGTAAAATAAGAGAGAATAGGCATAAGTATTATGATATAATGTGTAATAACAGCCAATAATGCAATAAATATCGATATAAAAGCATGATGCAGAATGGACGTATCAACTCCCCCAAGCTTAGACCTCGCTTGTCCTCAAGCGGAAGCCGATAACGATAAATATGTACACATGTTTAGAGGTAGAGGTGTCGATAAAATAAAATACGGACATGAGGGCATCATGGTTAATCTTATAACAGCAACATATATGGATATTGTCATATGATTTCTTATGCTCAAGTAATAATCTATTCACAATGCAAAGTATGAATCGGAAACTTTATTGAGAAAAACTACAATCTCAGCCATTGAAGCAATTGCAATTTATCATAACATCAGAAAGAGTCTATGTCAGAGCTTTTTAGCAAGTCCACATACTCAACTATCATTTAGTCTTTCACAATTGCTAACACTCACACAATACTTGTGGTTACGGAGTTTTAATCGGACACAGAGAAAGATAGGGGCTTATAGTTTCGCCTCCCAGCCTCTTACCTCTAGGGTAATGTCAACAATAATAGTTCATGCTAACCCACATCCAATTAGATATATATATATATATATATATATATATATATATATATATATATATATATATATATATATATATATATAAGGATCTTTCCAACATCCTGTGCTTGCCAAAGGATAAAATGTAAAAAGGAAAGGTGAAGATCACCATGACTCTTGCATAAGGTAGAAGGTAATAACAAAAGATAGGCCCTTCGCAGAGGGAAGCAGAGGTTTCCATGCGCTTTCAGGGTTGGATGCACAAAATCTTAATGCGAAAGAACGTCACTTTATATTGCCACTTGTGATATAGACCTTTATTATGCAGTCCGTCGCTTTTATTTCTTCCACATCACAAGATCGTATAAAGATTATTTCCTCCACATCAATCAATCATACATATTTAGAGAGAAATTTTTATTGCTTGCACCGATGACAACTTACTTGAAGGATCTCACTCAATCCATAGGTAGATATGGTGGACTCTCATGGCAAAATTGGGTTTAAGGGTATTTGGAAGCACAAGTAGTATCTCTACTTGGTGCAAAGAATTTGGCTAGCATGAGGGGGAAAGGCAAGCTCAACATGTTGGATGATCCATGACAATACACTTTATCTCAGATATAAGAAAACATAACCCATTACGTTGTCTTCCTTGTCCAACATCAACTCTTTAGCATGTCATATTTTAATGAGTGCTCCCAATCATAAAAGATGTCCAAGATAGTATATTTATATGTGAAACCTCTCTTTCTTTATTACTTCCTATTAATTGCAACGATGACCAAAGCTATGTTTGTCAACTCTCAACAACTTTTAATCATCATACTCTTTCTATGTGAAGTCATTACTCTCCATAAGATCAATATGATCTCTTTATTTCTTTTTATTCTTTTTCTTTTTCTTTTATTCCCTCAAGATCATGGCAAAATAATCAAGCCCTTGACTCAACACTAATCTTTAATATATAGCTCACGGACTCGATTACATAAAGGGATCATAAAGCAAAACTCAAAACTAGATCATACCAAAAACTTTATTCTACTAGATCGAGATATTACTAAAAGGATCGAACTAAGAAAAACGGTAAAGATAGATATGTGGTGGTGATACGATACCGGGGCACCTCCCCCAAGCTTGGCAGTTGCCAAGGGGAGTGCCCATACCCATATGATTATGTCTCCTTTCTCAGAAGTGGTGGTGATGGGGTTGTTGATGATGATGGGTAATCGCACATCGAGCGTAAGAGATCCTCCAACTTGCGGATAATGCCCTTGAGTGCGACGATATGCTCCTTCAACAAAATACTTTCACGTGTGAGATACTTGTTTTGTATACGAGCTAACTCAATCATCTTGAAAGCTTCAATCTCAATCGGGGTAAGAAGATTTTGATAAAGTTGAAGGGTGTCTTCTGCTGCCGGAACTTGGTCCCCCGTGGCCTTCTTGATCCCTTCATCCTTGTTGATCTCTGCGGGTTCTTCCCTCTTCAGCTCTATCTTCATTAGCCAAGCATCGTTGTCACCATTGTTGGAGGAGGGGTACGACATGATGCCTGGCCTTGGCAACCCTGACAGAAAACAGCTCGAAACAAGAACAGAGGACAATTGCGTGATACGGTGGTCAAAATCTTTGGGAGATTATATAATGAATTTTACCGACCAAAATACGTATCGTGCAAGAAAACGGAGTCCGGAGAGCACACGAGGTGCCCACGAGGCAGGGGGCGCGCCCTCCGCCCTCGTGGAGCCCTCGTGTCCTTCCCGGACTGCTTCTTATTTTTCTATTTTTCTAAATATTCCAAAACGGAGAAAATTTGCCATTAGAACTGTTTTGGAGTCGGTTTACTTACCGTACCACATACCTATTCCTTTTTGGAGTTTGAAACGTTCTGGAAAGTGTCTCTTATGTATTCCTCCGGGGTCACGGTTTCAATAACATGGGATTACCTGAGATAGAATGTTTGATTCTTTGACCGTTCACCACCTTCGGATTTGTGCCTTTGAAGTTGTTGATTTTTATGGCACCGGAACGATAGACCTCCTCGATAACGTAAGGACCTTCCCATTTAGAGAGAAGTTTTCCTGCAAAAAATCTCAAACAAGAGTTGTATAGCAATACGTAATCACCTACATTAAACTCACGCTTTTGTATTCTTTTGTCATGCCATCTTTTAACCTTTTCTTTAAACAGTTTGGCATTTTCATAGGCTTGGGTTCTCCATTCATCGAGTGAGCTAATGTCAAATAACCTCTTCTCACCGGCAAGTTTGAAATCATAATTGAGCTCTTTAATAGCCCAATAAGCCTTATGTTCTAGTTCGAGAGGTAAGTGACAAGCTTTCCCATAAACCATTTTATACGGAGACATACCCATAGGATTTTTATATGCAGTTCTATAGGCCCATAATGCATCATCAAGTTTCTTGGACCAATTCTTTCTAGATCTATTAACAGTCTTTTGCAGAATTAATTTGAGCTCTCTATTACTCAGTTCTACTTGACCACTAGACTGTGGGTGATAAGGAGATGCAATTCTATGATTAACATCATACTTAGCAAGCATTTTACGAAAGGCACCATGAATAAAATGTGAACCACCATCAGTCATTAAATATCTAGGGACTCCAAACCTTGGAAAAATAACTCCTTTAAGCATCTTAATAGAGGTGTTATGATCAGCACTACTAGTTGGAATAGCTTCTACCCACTTAGTAACGTAATCAACATCAACTAAAATATGAGTATACCCATTAGAGGCAGGAAACGGTCCCATAAAATCAAAGCCCCAAACATCAAATGGTTCGATAACAAGTGAATAATTCATAGGCATTTCTTGACGTCTACTAATATTGCCGATTCTTTGACATTCATCACAAGATAAGACAAACTTACGAGCATCCTTGAAGAGAGTGGGCCAATAAAAACCGGATTGCAATACCTTATGTGCAGTTCTATCTCCAGCGTGGTGTCCTCCATAAGCTTCGGAGTGACACTTGCGTAGGATCTGTTCCTGTTCATGCTCAGGTAGACAACGTCTAATAACACCATCTACTCCTTCTTTATAAAGGTGTGGGTCATCCCAGAAGTAATGTCTTAAATCATAGAAAAACTTTTTCTTTTATTGATATGTGAAACTAGGCGGTATAAATTTAGCAACAATGCAATTAGCATAATCAGCATACCATGGAGTAGTACGAGAAGCATTTATGACATTTAATTATTCATCAGGAAAGCTATCATCAATAGGTAGTGGGTCATCAAGAACATTCTCTAACCTAGACAAGTTGTCTGCAACGGGGTTCTCAGCTCCCTTTCTATCAATAATATGTAAATCAAATTCTTGTAGAAAGAGAACCCATCTAATAAGTCTAGGTTTAGCATCTTTCTTTTCCATAAGATATTTAATAGCAGCATTTTCAGTGTGAATAGTTACTTTAGAATCAACAATGTAAGGTCTCAACTTATCACAAGCAAATACAACTGCTAAGAATTCTTTTTCAGTAGTAGCATAATTTCTCTGGGCATTGTCTAGAGTTTTACTAGCATATTGAATAACATTTAATTTCTCATCAACTCTTTGCCCTAGAACATCACCTACAGCATAATCACTAGCATCACACATAATTTCAAAAGGTAAATTCCAATCAGGTGGCTGAACGATAGGTGCAGAAATCAATGCTTTCTTAAGTATTTCAAATGCTTCTACACAATCATCATCAAAGACAAATGGTATATCTTTTTGCAATAGATTAGTCAGAGGCCAAGAAATTTTTGAGAAGTCCTTAATGAACCTCCTATAAAATCTGGCATGACCAAGGAAACTTCTTATACCTTTGATGTCCTTGGGACATGGCATCTTTTCAATAGCATCAACTTTAGCTTTATCAACTTCAATACCTCTTTCAGAAATTTTATGCCCCACGACAATGCCTTCATTAACCATAAAGTGGCACTTTTCCCAGTTCAAGACAAGATTAGTTTCTTCACATCTCTGCAAAACTCGATCAAGGTTGCTCAAGCAATCATCAAAAGAGGATCCGTAGACGGAGAAGTCGTCCATGAAAACCTCGCAAATCTTTTCACAAAAGTCAGAGAATATAGCCATCATGCATCTTTGAAAGGTAGCAGGTGCATTACATAAACCAAAAGTCATACGTCTATAAGCAAAAGTACCAAAAGGGCAAGTAAAAGTGGTCTTAGCTTGATCATCCGCTGACATAGGTATTTGAGAGAAGCCAGAATAACCATCTAGAAAGCAAAAGTGTGTATGTTTGGATAATCTTTCTAGCATTTGATCAATAAAAGGTAAGGGGTAATGATCCTTTTTAGTAGCTTTATTTAGTTTGCGGAAATCAATTACCATCCTATAACTTGTAATAATTCTTTATGGAATCAATTCATCTTTATCGTTAGGAACGACAGTAATACCTCCCTTCTTAGGGACACAATGGACAGGACTTACCCACTGACTATCAGCAACGGGATAAATTATACCTACCTCAAGGAGCTTTAGTATTTCCTTTCTTACCACTTCTTTCATTTTAGGATTCAGCCGTCGTTGATGATCAATAACTGGTTTGGCATCTTTCTCCAAATTTATTTTGTGTTGACATAGTGTAGGACTAATGCCCTTAAGATCATCAAGAGTATATCCAATAGAAGCACGGTGCTTCTTCAGAGTTTTCAATAATTTTTCTTCCTCCTTCTCTAAAAGGTTAGCACTAATAATAACAAGATATATCTTCTTTTCATCAAGATAAGCATATTTAAGAGTATCTGGCAATGGTTTAAGCTCAAACACGGGGTCACCCTTGGGTGGAGGAGGATCCCCTAGGATTTCAACAGGCAAGTTGTGTTTCAGAATAGGTCCCTGTTTAAAGAACACTTCATCTATTTCCCTTCTTTCATTCATAAACATATCATTTTCAAGGTCTAGCAAATATTGTTCTAAAGGATCACTAGGAGGCACGGCAATAGAAGCAAGACCAATAATTTCATCTTTACTAGGCAATTCCTCTTCACGGTGTTGTCTACGAAATTTAGAGAAATTAAACTCATGAAACATATCATCCAAACCAATAGTAACAATATCATTTTCGCAGTCTATCCTAGCATTAACAGTGTTCAAGAAGGGTCTACCAAATATAATGGGACAAAAGCTATCTTGTGGGGAACCAAGAACAATAAAATCAGCAGGATATTTAGTTTTCCCACACAAGACTTCAACATCTCTAACAATTCCTATTGGTGATATAGTATCTCTATTGGCAAGTTTAATTTTGACATCAATTTCTTCTAACTCAGTAGGTGCAATATCATGCATAATTTCTTTGTATAAGTCAATAGGTATTGCACTAGCACTAGCACCCATATCACACAAGCCATGATAACAATGATCTCCTATTCTAACAAAAATAACAGGCATGCCTACCACAGGTCTATGTTTATCTTTAGCACACGGTTTAGCAATTCTAGCAGTTTCATCGCAGAAATAAATAACATGCCCATCAATATTATCAGCCAAGAGATCTTTAACCATAGCAATATTAGGTTCAACTTTAACTTGCTCAGGACGTGTATAGGTTCTAATATTACTTTTTACGAACCACAGTTGAAGCTTTAGCATGATCTTTTATCCTAACAGGAAAAGGTGGTTTCTCAACACAAGCAGTAGGAACAATAGGATCACTATAAGTAATAGTCTTTTCTTCAAATTTAATAGGTGCAGCTACTTTTAGTTCTATGGGAGGATGATATTTAAACCACTTCTCCTTAGGGAGATCAACATGAGTAGCAAAAGATTCACAAAAGGAAGCTACTATCTATGAGTCAAGTCCATATTTAGTGCTAAACTTACGGAAAACATCAGTATCCATAAAAGATTTAACACAATCAAACTTAGGTGCCATACCTGACTCCTTACCTTTGTCGAGGTCCCAATCTTCAGAGTTGCGTTTAATTCTTTCCAATAAATCCCATTTGAATTCAATATTCTTCATCATAAAAGATCCAGCACAAGAAGTATCGAGCATGGTGCGATTGTTATCAGAAAGCCGAGCATAAAAATTCTGAATAATCATTTCTCTTGAGAGCTCATGATTGGGGCATGAATATAACATTGATTTAAGCCTCCCCCAAGCTTGAGCGATGCTTTCTCCTTCGCGAGGCCAAAAATTATATATGTAATTGCGATCACGATGAACTAGATGCATAGGATAAAACTTCCGATGAAATTCCAATTTCAATCGTTTGTAGTTCCATGATCCCATATCATCACATAGCCTATACCATGTCAATGCATCTCCCTTTAAAGATAAAGGGAAGACCTTCTTCTTAATAACATCATCGGGCACACCTGCAAGCTTAAATAATCCACAAACTTCATCCACATATATTAGGTGCTCATCAGGATGTAATGTTCCATCTCCTGCAAAAGGATTAGCTAGCACTTTTTCTATCATACCCGAAGGAATTTCAAAGTAGACATTTTCACTTTCAGTAGGTTCAGTAGGTTGAGGAGAAACTCTTTGCTCTATAGGTCGGGGTGAAGATACCCCGAACAAGCCCCTCGGAGGATTACTTTCCATAGTAACAAGTGACAGTAAATTTCAGCACACTATATAAATTTTTCCTTACCAAATTCCACCTACCAAAGGCGCTTCACTCCCCAGCAACGGCGCCAGAAGAGTCTTGATGACCCACAAGTATAGGGGATCTATCGTAGTCCTTTCGATAAGTAAGAGTGTCGAACCCAACGAGGAGCAGAAGGAAATGATAAGCGGTTTTCAGCAAGGTATTCTCTGCAAGCACTGAAATTATAGCTAACAAATAGTTTTGTGATAAGATAATTTGTAACGAGCAACAAGTAACAAAAGTAAATAAAGTGAAGCAAGTTGGTCCAATCCTTTTTGTAGCAAAGGACAAGCCTGGACAATTTCTTATATGGAGAAAAGCGCTCCCGAGGACACATGGGAATTATCGTCAAGCTAGTTTTCATCACGTTCATATGATTCGCGTTCGGTACTTTGATAATTTGATATGTGGGTGGACCGGTGCTTGGGTGCTGTCCTTACTTGGACAAGCATCTCACTTATGATTAACTCCTATTGCAAGCATCCGCAACTACAAAAGAAGTATTAAGGTAAACCTAACCATAGCATGAAACATATGGATCCAAATCAGCCCCTTACGAAGCAACGCATAAACTAGGGTTTAAGCTTCTGTCACTCTAGCAACCCATCATCTACTTATTACTTCCCAATGCCTTCCTCTAGGCCCAAATAATGGTGAAGTGTCATGTAGTCGATGTTCACATAACACCACTAGAGGAGAGACAACATACATCTCATCAAAATATCGAATGAATACCAAATTCACATGACTACTAATAGCAAGACTTCTCCCATGTCCTCAGGAACAAACGTAACTACTCACAAAGCATATTCATGTTCATAATCAGAGGAGTATTAATATGCATAAAGGATCTGAACATATGATCTTCCACCAAATAAACCAACTAGCATCAACTACAAGGAGTAATCAACACTACTGGCAAGGTACCAATCCCAGACTTGGAGACAAGAATTGGATACAAGAGATGAACTAGGGTTTGAGAGGAGATGGTGCTGGTGAAGATGTTGATGGAGATTGGCCCTCTCCCAATGAGAGGAGCGTTGGTGATAGCGATGGCGATGATTTCCCCCTCTCGGAGGGAAGTGTCCCCGGCAGAACAGCTCTGCCGGAGCCCTAGATTGGTTCCGCCAAGGTTCCGCCTCGTGGCGGTGGAGTCTCGTCCCGAAAGCTTGCTTATGATTTTTCTTCGCACGAAAGTCTTCATATAGCTGAAGATGGGCACCGGAGGGCCAATAGGGGGCCCACGAGGCAGGGGGCGCGCCCCCCACCCTTGTGGCTAGGGTGTGGGCCCCCTCTGGTATTTCTTCCGCTCAGTATTTCTTATTGTTTCCAAAAATAACTTTCGTGGAGTTTCAGGACTTTTGGAGTTGTGCAGAATAGGTCTCTAATATTTGCTCCTTTTCCAGCCCAGAATTCCAGCTGTCGGCATTCTCCCTCCTTATGTAAACCTTGTAAAATAAGAGAGAGTAGGCATAAGTATTATGACATAATGTGTAATAACAGCCCATAATGCAATAAATATCAATATAAAAGCATGATGCAGAATGGACATGTCAGGGTCCTAGCGGAAACTAAGGGATATTAAGGCCTCCTTTTAATAGAGCACCGGACCAAAGCATTAACACATAGTGAATACATGAACTCCTCAAACTACGGTCATCACTGGGAGTGGTCCCGATTATTGTCACTTCGGGGTTGCCGGATCATAACACATAGTAGGTGACTATAGACTTGCAAGATAGGATCAAGAACTCACATATATTCATGAAAACATAATAGGTTTAGGTCTGAAATCATGGCACTCGGGCCCTAGTGACAAGCATTAAGCATAGCAAAGTCATAGCAACATCAATCTCAGAACATAGTGGATACTAGGGATCAAACCCTAACAAAACTAACTCGATTACATGATAAATCTCATCCAACCCATCACCGTCCAGCAAGCCTACGATGGAATTACTCACGCACGGCGGTGAGCATCATGAAATTGGTGATGGAGGATGGTTGATGATGACGACGGCGACGGATTCCCCTCTCTGGAGCCCCGAACGGACTCCAGATCAGCCCTCCCGAGAGAGTTTAGGGCTTGGCGGCGGCTCCGTATCGTAAAACGCGATGAATCTTTCTCTCTGATTTTTTTCTCCCCAAACGTGAATATATGGAGTTGGAGTTGAGGTCGGTGGAGCAACAGGGGGCCCATGAGGCAGGGCGGCGCCCAGGGGGGCAGGCGCGCCCCCCACACTCGTGGACGGGTGGTGGGCCCCCTGGCCTTGATTCTTTCACCAATATTTTTAATATTTTCCAAAAATAAGTTCCGTGGAGTTTTAGGTCATTCCGAGAACTTTTGTTTCTGCACATAAATAACACCATGGAAAGTCTGCTGAAAACAGCATCAGTCCGGGTTAGTTCCATTCAAATCATGCAAGTTAGAGTCCAAAACAAGGGCAAAAGTGTTTGGAAAAGTAGATACGATGGAGACGTGTCAGTGCTTAGGCGAAGCCCTGCGTCGGTAACTTCATCATCACCATCAACAGGTCGTCGTGCTGACGAAACTCTCCCTCGACCTCAGCTGGATCTAGAAGCTCGAGGGACGTCACCGAGCTGAACGTGTGCAGATCGCGGAGGTGTCGTGTGTTTGGTACTTGATCGGTTGGATCACGAAGACATTCGACTACATCAACTGCGTTACTTAACGCTTCCGCTTTCGGTCTACGAGGGTACGTGGACACACTCTCCCCGCTCGTTGCTATGCTTCTCCTAGATAGATCTTGCATGATCGTAGGAAAAAATTGAAATACTACGTTCCCAACAGTGGCATCCGAGCCAGGTCTATGCGTAGATGTTATATGCACGAGTAGAACACAAAGAGTTGTGGGCGATAATAGTCATACTGCTTACCAGCATGTCATACTTTGATTCAGCGGTATTGTTGGATGAAGCGGCTCAGACCGACATTACGCGTACGCTTACGCGAGACTGATTCTACCGACGTGCTTCGCACACAGGTGGCTAGTGCGTGTCTGTTTCACCAACTTTAGTTGAATCGAGTGTGACTACGCCCGGTCCTTATTGAAGGTTAAAACAACACACTTGACAAAACTCATTGTGGTTTTTTATGCATAGATAAGAACGGTTCTTGCTAAGCCCGTAGCACCCACGTAAAACTTGCAACAACAAAGTAGAGGACGTCTAACTTGTTTTTGCAGGGCTTGGTGTGATGTGATATGGTCAAGATGTGACGCCCGGATAATTAAGCTACAGTGAACCTCTGCTAATGATGCCACGTCACTTCAGTTACTGTTGCTAATCTCGCGTTAGTTCAAAACCGATTCAAAATCCAAATTCAAAAAAAAAGTCAAAGAATTAAAGTTTTAAATTGTCAAATAGAAAATGTTCAAATTGTAGCAAATAAATCATAGATGATTATGGTGGTGAAACCACATTGTTGTGAAATGTTTGAATACTCCGAATTAAATAGAACAGAAGCCAAAACCAATAATTAAATGCCCTTTATAAAATATAACATATTAAACTAATTAAGTTTGGTGCCCAAGATATAGTGGCATTAGAATAAGTAGTAACACTATTTTTAGGAACTAAGATCATAATTATAAAAAACTAAAATAAAGAGAAACTAAAAGAAAAATGGTAAAAGAAAAATTAAGAAAACAAAATACAAAAAAAAAAGAACACCCCCCTCGCTGGGCCACGGCCCAGATGGCCTCTGGGCCAATCGGGCCGGCCCAGCCGCACCTCTCCTCGCCTATATGGCCCGTCCCTCGTGACCTAACCCCCGAACGCCCCACTCCCCTCACGATCCCCACCTCCCCCTCGTCTCCCTCACCCGCCACCACCACACAACACACGCACGCACGCACGCACGCATCATGCCGGGGAGAGGAGCTCCCCGCGCCCAATCCCCTCGCGTGCATCGGTGCCCCGCCTCCCTCCGTCACCGGCGACCGCCAGCAGGCCGCCGCCCCGCGCCGCCGCCGCCAACAGCCCCATGTTGGCTGTAGCTTCATCACCGGTGCCGCCCCTGTTGCACGCCCCCTGCCGCCCGGAGCCGCTCCACCGACGCTCGTCGCCGACCACCGCCCCGTCGCCGGATCTCCTCCCCATCGCCCGGTCGTCCCCGTCCACCTCCTCGACCCCCGCTGCCCGAACCCCTGCAGCACCCCTGTGAGCCGCCGCCTTCCCTCCTCACTCCCACTCTCTCCCGTCGTTGAGCCCCCGCTCGCGGCCACGGTCACCGCGTCCACGGCTGCGCTCCGTCCATGCCCCGCACACCCTGGCCTCCTCCCCGCATGGCCCGACGATGCTCGCCGCCGCCCGCGACTGCGCCCGCTTCCACCCGCAGCCACTCCGTGCTCGCGCGCGACGCCGCTGGGCGCCGGAGCTCGTCCCACGCGCGTGCTCCACCGCGCTGCCCGCCTAGCCTCGCCGGGCCGCTGCTTTCGCCACGGCCACGGCCGCCGTGCGCCCAATCGGGCCACGCCCGTAACCGCCACCCTGCGCCCGCTTTGGCCCAGTGCCAATGACACATGGGGCCCAGCCCCTGGAACGTTTAATAAAAAAAGAATTTTAAAAATAAATAAATAAATAATAAGTAAATAAAAATGTTAACTAATTAAGTAATTAATTAACTTAATTAATCTTGTTTAATTAAACTAAAAACATTAGTTACCTAATTAACTAACTAAACTGATTAATAGGTTAATTAGATTATTGTACCTATGACATGGGGGACCCACACGTCAGCGACCCAGTCAACACCTCTGTTGACTGCTGACGTCATGCTGACGTCAGCATGCACTATTCTAGATAATGTTGATTTAAAATAATTAAGTAAATTCTAAAAACGATTAAATCTTTTAAAATTAATATAAAATAAACGGTAGCTTGAATGGAAAAACTTTGTACATGAAAGTTGCTCAGAACGACGAGACGAATCCGATTACATAGCCCGTTCGTCCGCCACACACCCCTAGCATATCGAACATGCAACTTTCCCCCTCGGTTTCATCTGTCCGAAAACGCGAAACACCGGGGATATTTCTCGAATGTTTCCCCCCTTCGCCGGTATCACCTATCCCCGCGTTAGATTACCCCTGGCACCGCGTATTGCCTTGTTATATTTTGTGTGATGCTTTGTTTGCTCCGTATTTGCTATTTCTTCCCCCTCTTCTTCTCCGGTAGACCCCGAGACCGACGCCGCTGCTACCCAGTACAACTACGGTGTTGACGACCCCTCCTACTTGCCAGAACAACCAGGAAAGCCTCCCCCCTTGATCACGAGATATCGCCTATTCTTCTCTCTACTGCTTGCATTAGAGTAGTGTAGCATGTTACTGCTATCGGTTAATCCTATTCTGCTGCATAGCCTCTCATTGTTGCTACAGTTGTTACCCTTACCTGCAATCCTAAATGCTTGGTATAGGATGCTAGTGTTCCATCAGTGGCCCTACACTCTTGTCCGTCTGCCATGCTATACTACTGGGCCATGATCACTCGGGAGGTGATCACGGGCATATGCTATATACTTTATACTGTTACATTACTTATGATACTGTTCGGAGATGGGGGTTGAAGGGGCAGGTGGCTCCATCCCGGTAGAGGTGGGCCTGGGTTCCCGGCGACCCCCGACTGTTACTTTGAGGCGGAGCGACAGGGCAGGTTGAGACCACCTAGGAGAGAGGTGGGCCTGGCCCTGGTCGGCGTCCGCGGTTACTTCAAAATAACACGCTTAACGAGTTCTTGGTATTTGATCTGAGTCTGGCCATTTGGTCTATATGCACTAACCAACTACGCGGGAACAGTTATGTGCACTCGACGTCGTGGTATCAGCCGAAGCCTTCGTGACGTCAGCGACTGAGCGGTGCGCGCCGGATTGGACTGGAACGCCTACTAGGCTAGGTCTGCTTCCGGCCGCCCACGCAACATGCAGGTGTGCAATGGGCGATGGGCCCAGACCCCTGCGCCATAGGATTTAGACCGGCGTGCTGACCTCTCTGTTGTGCCTAGGTAGGGCTGCGACGTGTTGATCTTCCGAGGCCGGGCATGACCCAGGAAAGTGTGTCCGGCCAAATGGGATCGAGCGTGTTGGGTTATGTGGTGCACCCCTGCAGGGAAGTTTATCTATTCGAATAGCCGTGATCCTCGGTAAAAGGACGACCTGGAGTTGTACCTTGACCTTATGACAACTAGAACCGGATACTTAATAAAACACACCCTTCCAAGTGCCAGATACAACCCGGTGATCGCTCTCTAACAGGGCGACGAGGAGGGGATCGCCGGGTAGGATTATGCTATGCGATGCTACTTGGTGAACTTACCATCTACTCTCTTCTACATGCTGCAAGATGGAGGTGGCCAGAAGCGTAGTCTTCGACAGGATTAGCTATCCCCCTCTTATTCTGGCATTCTGCAGTTCGGTCCACCGATATGGCCCTTTACACATATACCCATGCATATGTAGTGTAGCTCCTTGCTTGCGAGTACTTTGGATGAGTACTCACGGTTGCTTTTCTCCCTCTTTTCCCCCTTTCCATTCTACCTGGTTGTCGCAACCAGATGCTGGAGCCCAGGAGCCAGACGCCACCCTCGACGACGACTCCTACTACACCGGAGGTGCCTACTACTACGTTCAGACCACTAACGACGACCAGGAGTAGTTTAGGAGGATCCCAGGCAGGAGGCCTGCGCCTCTTTCGATCTGTATCCCAGTTTGTGCTAGCCTTCTTAAGGCAAACTTGTTTAACTTATGTCTGTACTCAGATATTGTTGCTTCTGTTGACTCGTCTATGATCGAGCACTTGTATTCGAGCCCTCGAGGCCCCTGGCTTGTATTATGATGCTTGTATGACTTATTTTATTTTTTAGAGTTGTGTTGTGATATCTTCCCGTGAGTCCCTGATCTTGATCGTACACGTTTTCGTGTATGATTAGTGTACGATTGAATCGAGGGCGTCACAAGTTGGTATCAGAGCCGACTGCCTGTAGGAATCCCCCTTCCACACTCCTTGGCCGAAGTCGAGTCTAGACATTGCAAAACTTTTACTAACATGGCTGTGTGGCTTACGGGCCCACGTCGCCATTGGGTGGTATTAGGATCTTTTACTCCTCGATCTATACTCTGGGACTCTGATCTCTCTTCTATTCGGGTTAAATGATTTTGCTAACTCTAACTCTAGGTTCTCGTAATTACTTCTTTCCGGAGAGCCCCTCACTCTAGATGATTGCCGGCTGCACTAGAAGATTCCGAAGTTACTCTCCGATGTTTCCTCGATACTTTGTGCCATCGCTTTTGCAATTCCATTCCATCGATAAACCCCAATGGATAACCAAGTACACTTGCCATTCTTACAATCATTCCCCGTTGATCTTGTTATTACAAGATAACCCGAAATTCTCTCTAATGTTCTGAGAATACTTGGTGCCTACTGCCTTGCTGTTCTTTGCCACATGAATACCCCTACGGATAATTTCTCGCACTTACCGAGTATCCACTCATCCCTAGTTGATTCATGTATGTCACCAATCTTCGAAATACCATTCGATCTTCCGAAAATCCTCAGCAGCCTATTGCTCTTGAAATTCTTGTTTGCTTACATTATGGTTAATCCCATAAGTCTAGTAATCTTATTAGCATCCTTTGTCACTATCATCTTGAGTCCGTCGATTCAATATGCTGCGGATGCTTGCAATCCTCAGGATTTATCCTTCCGGCTCAGACATCGTTTTAAACATGAGCTGGTTCTCGACCAATCGGATTGCCATCGATTGTACCCCTAAGTCTACGCAACTTATCCATCCCTAATCAGAGCGTTTGCTTCTGATCCCTTGATCGGAAATCATAATTCTTTTGCATTTGAGCTTTGAATTAGTCAGTTGTTTCTATAGTCTGATCTCCTTGCATTGTTTTTTTTCTCTGGTTGAGTACCGATGTTTACATCAGATCCCTTGAGGACCATCAGATCCTTTGGTGGATTATTATCCGACTGTTCTTGCATATTCTCAGAACATGGAGTTCCTTCCCTGATACATAATGCTATTGGTAAATCCTATTCTTTGATTTTGTCCAACCATGCTCTACTTTCGAGCTGGTAATATTTATTATTGAAGCTTGTGGCATATGTTCCTAAGATGCCCCGATGGGTTGAACCAATGCCTTCACTATTCTGTGTGAACCCGAAAGATTTCACGGGTCATACTTATCTGGTATTGCACCAGGTAAAACTTTCAACAACTAATGTCATTTTCAAAAAAAAAAGAGGTGAATGGAAGGTTATACATTGAAGAAGTGGGAGTCGACCTTGAACTTTGTGTTCATGCCCATGGACACGATGTAGATCTTGTCATGGAAGCTTCTCGTAACAATAATTATCCCCTTGATATAATTTCATCTTATATCTGGGATTTGGTCTTTTGCAATCGTGGTTTTCGACCATAGTGTTCTTCTTTGATCCCATTTCTCGGACAAGTTTAAGCACTTGTCTTCTGCAAAGCAATACCCTATTCCAACCTCTACTTTGATCTGTCGTCGAGTATTACCCCCTGGTATCTTGAGATTATCATGGAACTGCATAACTTCTTATGAGTTCTTCATCAAGTGCTACATTCTCACTGATTCCAATTTTCCACGGGCTCTGAGTTATTAGTCACTCGAGAACACCGATAAGTGAATCGATTCCGCACTCCGATTCAATAACTCTAAGTAATTCTTGTTGCTTACGAGTTTAATAATCCTTCAAGTCATTCCTAGCCTTA
Source organism: Triticum aestivum (assembly GCF_018294505.1). NCBI lineage: Eukaryota > Viridiplantae > Streptophyta > Magnoliopsida > Poales > Poaceae > Triticum > Triticum aestivum. The sequence goes on from NC_057805.1 coordinate 322,751,765, forward strand.
TCGGCTATATCATTATCGTGCAAACTTTTAACTGTGCTGCCTGGTCCTTCCCGGAGCACAACTTTCGACGATGAGCTAAGCTTATGTCGATCTTCCTTGTCTTATTGTTTCACCTCGAACGGCAAGCTTGATTCCTAGTTGGTGTTGTATCCGTAGTTCCAATAATCTTTTGCTACATCAGTCCTTCTGCTTGAGCAGGCGCTGTTCGATTACATCTTCATGAAACCTCTCGGCAAATGTGTCGTGATCATCATCTACATTCTGAGCTCTTCCAAGATATCTATCGAATTCTTGATGAGAAATACCTCCTTGCCCCTTGATGGTTTGTGTTATCATCGACAACGTTATTGCCCCCCCTCCAATTCAGACTTGATCACGTTATGGAGCTCTTTCCTATCTAGCTTATGTTATGTTCTACCTTGAAGTATTACTGTCCTTCATGTCAAGGATGTTGTGAGGATTGCTCCACCTCTTAAGAATTCCTGATATAGTAATACTTCTCGCCATCTCCATTCATTTCCAGGTTCCCATGTTGATTCTAACCGGGATACCAACAGGTGAACTATGTTGTTCGGATTCTAACACTTCTAGCAACCCTATTGCTTTGAAATCAATGGTCGATAGTTTCATTCTAAGTCTTTTGGTTATGGAGTCACCATTCTAACATTGATCATGCTACCTAAACCCATATTTCGGGTGTACTTTTCAACCAATGTTTAATTATGTATTTTTTGCTCGAGCATACACCATTATACCATTTGATCTGACAAATGTTATCTCCATGTTCACATAATTGTGGAAATCCATCTGTTTGGAAAATTGGATGATTTGTCGTCGAGTCCATCAGCCACCTCCTCTTCCTCTCCTTGGTTTAATGATGAACTCTTATTTCGGAACTCGCTTCCATAGTTCATTGCCCGAGAATCTTACAATGTCATCTCGACAATTTGTGTTGAACCTTTTCTTCTCAGACATCCCGAGCCTGAGGTACCCTGACACCAATCAGATCTGAATCTCGGTCAGATATGATGGTTGGAATATATTTCCAAGAGTTAAACATTGGTCTTTTATATGACCCGGTAAGATGATCTCATGCCCAACACCCCTGGCCGTAGGACCTATTGTTATAGTTTCCTTTTTAGCAAGGTTATCCATTATTCCCTGAGGAAATTGTAATACTTATTCTATAAGTTGTTCCTGATGGATCCTTTGTGTATCCAAGGTCTGACCTTTGCTTGAAGACCCTGTCAATGCTATCTCGAAGCATGTCTGTGGTACTCCGATCTTCAACAAGAACATTTGAAGCAATGCTATCTTTTCTTTATCAATTATCCAAAACACCGTTGTATGGGTATTGTCATCAAATTCCTCTTCCTAATGGTTTCTACTTTCTATCATGTTGTGTATATCTTGCTCTGCTTGTCCTTGGGAAGGGTATACCCCTGGTATATGTGTCAAACACATTTTCCTTTCCATTGTTCTGTTTGGTCTGATGATCATATTTTCCTTTCCATTGATTTGTTTAACCTTCCTTGTGATCTATAGGATCTAAGCAGTAATATTCATCTGCTTATCTAAACACCTTGGTGTACAACTGTGTCAGTAAGACCCTGTTGCATTTGTCAATAGCATTCCGGTAACCACCGATGGACGAGAACTTTGCCTATTGGTCCACCTCGTTCAACGAGCAGGAAAATGGTTCTCTTCGTCCCTCGCCCTTGGTATCGATGTTGTTGCCGACATAACTAACAGGCTACCCTCTGACATGCCTTGCTATCGTGACCGTGCAAGATGTCAGCCCCCTTTCTACTTTAAACCACATGGTGGGCCCATAACCCACAGTTCCACAGGATCGAAACCTGACTCTCCTGCACACCCCCCGGTTTCCCAAGTTATTCCTCGCGTGTGGCCTCGTATGTAATTCACGGACCACCTTCCTAGTGATCTATTCTAGTAACAGACGTAATACTTAATCTCGTTGCTCTGGACCCCTATCGCACTTTGTTTCAGACATCAAACGATTGCCTATCCGTTTGAAACTTCTCATGGTACCTTCTTACTTTGCTCTCGATATCTTCTTAAGTTTCAATTTGAGAGATACTTATGCTTCTTCCCCTGAGTTAACCGTCTGATGCTCAATTTTGTTAGAATTCGTCCTTATAGAGTTTTTCCCCTCTTATCCTTTCGTAAGTATGATGAAGATCCCGAAGGAAGAACGATAACTTCATCTTGATGCATTGATGCATAGGAATGGAGACATCAATGCTATGGATCGACCTCTTCGAGAAGAGCAACCAAGACCGATAAGATTCGTTAGAATTTCGTAACCAGACCTTTTCCCCCGTTTTCCACCTCTTAAATCTCGGGACGAGATTTCTTGTAGTGGAGAAGAATTGTGATGCCCGGATAATTAAGCTACAGTGAACCTCTGCTAATGATGCCACGTCACTTCAGTTACTGTTGCTAATCTCGCGTTAGTTCAAAACCGATTCAAAATCCAAATTCAAAAAAAGTCAGAGAATTAAAGTTTTCAATTGTCAAATAGAAAATGTTCAAATTGTAGCAAATAAATCATAGATGATTATGGTGGTCAAACCACATTGTTGTGAAATGTTTGAATACTCCGAATTAAATAGAACAGAAGCCAAAACCAATAATTAAATGCCCTTTAAAAAATATAACATATTAAACTAATTAAGTTTGGTGCTCAAGATATAGTGGCATTAGAATAAGTAGTAATACTATTTTTAGGAACTAAGATCATAATTATAAAAAAAAACTAAAAGTAAAACGGTAAAAGAAAAATTAAGAAAAACAAAATACAAAAAAAGAGCACCCCCCCCCCCGCTGGGCCACGGCCCAGATGGCCTCGGGGCCAATCGGGCCGGCCCAGCCGCACCTCTCCTGGCCTATATGGCCCCTCCCTCGTGACCTAACCCCCGAACGCCCCACTCCCCTCACGATCCCCACCTCCCCCCTCGTCTCCCTCACCCGCCACCACCACACAACACACACACACACACACACACACACGCACGCATCATGCCGGGGAGAGGAGCTCCCTGCGCCCGATCCCCTCGCGTGCATCGGTGCCCCGCCTCCCTCCGTCACCGGCGACCGCCAGCAGGCCGCCGCCCCGCGCCGCCGCCGCCAACGGCCCCATGTTGGCTGCAGCTTCATCACCGGCGCCGCCCCTTCCGCACGCCCGGAGCCGCTCCACCTACGCTCGTCGCCGACCACCGCCCCGTCGCCGGATCTCCTCCCCATCGCCCGGTCGTCCCCGTCCACCTCCTCGACCCCCGCTGCCCGAACCCCTGCAGCACCCCTGTGAGCCACCGCCTCCCCTCCTCACTCCCTCTCTCTCCCGTCGTTGAGCCCCCGCTCGCGGCCGCGGTCACCGCGTCCACGGCTGCGCTCCGTCCGTGCCCCGCACACCCTGGCCTCCTCCCCGCATGGCCCGACGATGCTCGCCGCCGCCCGCGACTGCGCCCGCTTCCACCGCAGCCACTCCGTGCTCGCGCGTGACGCCGCTAGGCGCCGGAGCTCGTCCCACGCCCGTGCTCCATCGCGCTCCCCGCCTAGCCTCGCCGCGCCGCTGCTTTGGCCATGGCCACGGCCGCCGTGCGCCCCTGGACGTGCGCCCAATCGGGCCACGCCTCTAACCGCCACCCTGCGCCCGCTTTGGCCCAGTGCCAATGACACATGGGGCCCAGCCCCTAGAACGTTTAATAAAAAAAGAATTTTAAAAATAAATAAATAGTAAGTAAATAAAAATGTTAACTAATTAAGTAATTAATTAACTTAATTAATCTTGTTTAATTAAACTAAAAACATTAGTTACCTAATTAACTAATTAAACTCATTAATAGGTTAATTAGATTATTGTACCTATGACATGCGGGACCCACACGTCAGCGACCCAGTCAACACCTCTGTTGACTGCTGATGTCATGCTGACGTCAGCATGCACTATTCTAGATAATGTTGATTTAAAATAATTAAGTAAATTCTAAAAATGATTAAATCTTTTAAAATTAATATAAAATAAACCGTAGCTCGGATGGAAAAACTTTGTACATGAAAGTTGCTCAGAACGACGAGACGAATCTGATTACACAGCCCGTTCGTCCGCCACACACCCCTAGCATATCGAACACGCAACTTTCCCCCTCCGTTTCATCTGTCCAAAAACGCGAAACACCGGGGATACTTTCCCGGATGTTTCCCCTTCGCCGGTATCACCTATCCCTGCGTTAGATTACCCCTGGCACCGCGTATTGCCTTGTTATATTTTGTGTGATGCTTTGTTCGCTCCGTATTTACTGTTTCTTCCCCCTCTTCTTCTCCGGTAGACCCCGAGACCGACGCCGCTGCTACCCAGTACGACTACGGTGTTGACGACCCCTCCTACTTGCCAGAACAACCAGGCAAGCCCCCCCCCCTTGATCACGAGATATCGCCTATTCTTCTCTCTACAGCTTGCATTAGAGTAGTGTAGCATGTTACTGCTATCGGTTAATCCTATTCTGCTACATAGCCTGTCATTGTTGCTACAGTTGTTACCCTTACCTGCAATCCTAAATGCTTGGTATAGGATGCTAGTGTTCCATCAGTGGCCCTACACTCTTGTCCGTCTGCCATGCTATACTACTGGGCCGTGATCACTCGGGAGGTGATCACAGGCATATGCTATATACTTTATACTGTTACATTACTTATGATACTGTTCGGAGATGGGGGCTGAAGGGGCAGGTGGCTCCATCCCGGTAGAGGTGGGCCTGGGTTCCCGACGGCCCCCGACTGTTACTTTGAGGCGGAGCGACAGGGCAGGTTGAGACCACCTAGGAGAGAGGTGGGCCTGGCCCTGGTCGGCGTCCACGGTTACTTCAAAATAACACGCTTAACGATTTCTTGGTATTTGATCTGAGTCTGGCCATTTGGTCTATACGCACTAACCAACTACGCGGGAACAGTTATGGGCACTCGACGTCGTGGTATCAGCCGAAGCCTTCGTGACGTCAGCGACTGAGCGGCGCGCGCCGGATTGGACTGGAACGCCTGCTAGGCTAGGTCTGCTTCCGGCCGCCCACGCAACGTGCAGGTGTGCAATGGGCGATGGGCCCAGACCCCTGCGCCATAGGATTTAGACCGGCGTGCTGACCTCTCTGTTGTGCCTAGGTAGGGCTGTGACGCGTTGATCTTCCGAGGCCGTGCATGACCCAGGAAAGTGTGTCCGGCCAAATGGGATCGAGCGTGTTGGGTTATGTGGTGCACCCCTGCAGGGAAGTTTATCTATTCGAATAGCCGTGATCTTCGGTAACAGGACGACTTGGAGTTGTACTTTGACCTTATGACAAGTAGAACCGGATACTTAATAAAACACACCTTATGCTGAGCATCCTTCCATCATCCTCATGGACTCTACACCGATACATCAAGCCCCACGTGGACCTATGACAAGAGCAAGAGCACGTGCATTGGAAACCGAGGTGAACTCCTTCCTACTTGACTTGCATTCCGATACGGACGGAACATTGTTGCTACCTCACCAAAATATGCTATGTCTCATTGGGTACGAAGAGGAACACCACCAAGAGGCTCAGGAGCATCCCCAAGGAGAAGAAGGACCACCCCAAGGCCACGCGGACCAAGACGGAGTGCAACAGCAGCAACACTGGATGTCCCAGGCGACCCCGTGCGCACGGGCCCCCGAGACCCCGTGCCCACGGACTATCCCCAGAGTTGGCGCTAGGGCACCCCGTGCGCATGGGCCTGTACCGTGCCCACGGGACCCCCGTGCGCACGGGCCCAACTTACCCCGTGCGCACGGGCCTCCCAGGATGGCCGGCTGAGATCTCCTGTTCGAGCCCCTCTCCATCTCCTTCGACCCCAAGCCTATATAAACCGTACCTAGGGTTATGTTTAGGGTTAGCAAAGTATTAGATGAGATATTTGTGGGCTTTGCTCCTTCTACCTTCCCACTTGTGGATCAAGACCCCTTTGGGAAGAATCCTTATGAATTTCAAGATCTCCTCAAGTAGAAGACTATCTTCAAGACCTCATCTCCTAGGAGTGGGAAGAACTTTGCCATTGTATCTTTCCTTTGATTGTGTTTGTGACTTGTGGATCTTATGATGCTATTCTAGTGGATCTGTGGTTGGGAATTGTTTGAGTGATTTCCTCTTTGTGTTCTTGAGTGATCTTGCCCTTTTTCCCCTCCAAGTGTGAAAAGATCCCCTCTAGGGTTTCACCCTACATCAACACCCTTCCAAGTGCCAGATACAACCCGGTGATCGCTCTCTCACAGGTCGACAAGGAGAGGATCGTCGGGTAGGATTATGCTATACGATGCTACTTGGTGAACTTACCATCTACTCTCTTCTACATGCTGCAAGATGGAGGTGGCCTGAAGCATAGTCTTCGACATGATTAGTTATCCCCCTCTTATTCTGGCATTCTGCAGTTCAGTCCACCAATATGGCCCTTTACACATATACCCATGCATATGTAGTGTAGCTCCTTGCTTGCGAGTACTTTGGATGAGTACTCACGGTTGCTTTTCTCCCTCTTCCCCCCCTTTCCATTCTACCTGGTTGTCGCAACCAGATGCTGGAGCCCAGGAGCCAGACGCCACCCTCGACGACGACTCCTACTACACTGGAGGTGCCTACTACTACGTTCAGGCCGCTGACGACGACCAGGAGTAGTTTAGGAGGATCCCAGGCAGGAGGCCTGCGCCTCTTTCGATCTGTATCCCAGTTTGTGCTAGCCTTCTTAAGGTAAACTTGTTTAACTTATGTCTGTACTCAGATATTGTTGCTTCCGCTAACTCATCTATGATCGAGCACTTGTATTCGAGCCCTCGAGGCCCCTGGCTTGTATTATGATTCTTGTATGACTTATTTTATTTTTTAGAGTTGTGTTGTGATATCTTCCCGTGAGTCCCTAATCTTGATCGTACACGTTTGCGTGTATGATTAGTGTACGATTGAATCGGGGGCGTCACACAAGACGTGATGATATATAAATTGTTGTATGAGATGATCATCTTTTGTAACGGTTTTCGGCAACTGGCAGGAGCCATATGGTTGTCGCTTTATTGTATGAAATGCAATCGCCATGTAATTGCTTTACTTTATCACTAAGTTGTAGCGATAGTCGTAGAAGCAATAGTTGGTGAGACGACAACGATGCTTTGATGGAGATCAAGGTGTCAAGCCGATGACGATGGTGATCATGACGGTGCTTTGGAGATGGAGATCAAAGGCACAAGATGATGATGGCCATATCGTATCACTTATATTGATTGCATGTGATGTTTATCTTTTATGCATCTTATTTGCTTAGTACGGCGGTAGCATTATAAGATGATCTCTCACTAAATTTCAAGGTATAAGTGTTCTCCCTGAGTATGCACCGTTGCGACAGCTTGTCGTGCCAAGACACCATGTGATGATCGGGTGTGATAAGCTCTATGTTCACATACAACGGGTGTAAACCAGTTTTGCACACGCAGAATACTCGGGTTAAACTTGACGAGCCTAGCATATGCAGATATGGCCTCGGAACACTGAGACCGAAAGGTGGAGCGTGAATCATATAGTAGATATGATCAACATAGTGATGTTCACCATTGAAAACTACTCCATCTCACGTGATGATCGGACATGGCTTAGTTGATATGGATCACGTGATCACTTAGATGATTAGAGGGATGTCTATCTAAGTGGGAGTTCTTAAGTAATATGATTAATTGAACTTTAATTTATCATGAACTTAGTCCTGGTAGTATTTGCATAACTATGTTGTAGATCAATAGCTCGCGATGTAGCTCCCCGTTTATTTTTGATATGTTCGTAGAGAAAAACTATGTTGAAAGATGATAGTAGCAATGATGCGGACTAGGTTCGTGATCTGAGGATTATCCTCATTGCTGCACAGAAGAATTATGTCCTTGATTCACCGCTAGGTGACGGACCTATTGCAGGAGCATATGCAGACGTTATGAACGTTTGGCAAGCTCGGTATGATAACTACTTGATAGTTTAGTGTGCCATGCTTTATGGCTTAGAACCGGGACTTCAAAAACATTTTGAACGCCATGAAGCATATAAGATGTTCCAAGAGCTGAAATTGGTATTTCAGACTCATGCCCGAGTCGAGAGGTATGAGACCTCTAACAAGTACTTTGCCTACAAGATGGAGGAGAATAGCTCAACCAGTGAGAATGTGCTCAGATTGTCTGAGTACTACAATCACTTGATTCAAGTGGGAGTTAATCTTCCAGATAAAATAGTGATTGTCAGAGTTCTCTAGTCACTATCACCAAGTTACTGGAACTTCGTGATGAACTATAATATGCAAGGGATGACTAAAACGGTTCCCGGGCTCTTCGTGATGCTGAAATCGACGAAGGTAGAAATCAAGAAAAGCATCAAATGTTGATGGTTGACAAGACCACTAGTTTCAAGTAAAAGGGCAAGGGAAAGAAAGGGAACTTCAAGAAGAATGGCAAGCAAGTTGCCACTTCCATGAAGAAGCCCAAAGCTAGACCCAAGCCTGAAACTGGGTGCTTCTACTGCGAAGGAAATGGTCACTGGAAGCGGAACTGCCCCAAATACTTGGCGGATAAGAAGGATGACAAAGTGAACGAAAGTATATATGATATACATGTTATTGATGTGTACATTACTAGTGTTCATAGTAGCCCCTGGGTGTTTGATATTGGTTCAGTTGCTATGATTAGTAACTCGAAGCAGGAGTTACAAAATGAACAAAGACTAGTTGAGGGTAACGTGACGATGTGTGTTGGAAATGATTCCAAGGTTGATAAGATCACCATCGCACACTCCCTTTACCTTCGGGATTAGTGTTGAACCTAAAATAAATGTTATTTGGTGTTTGCGTTGAGCATAATATGATTGGATCATGTTTATTGCAATACGGTTATTCATTTAAGTCAAAGAATAATTGTTATTCTGTTTACATGAATAAAACCTTCTGTGGTCATACACCCAAGGTGAACGGTTTATTGAATCTCGATCGTAGTAATACACATATTCATAATATTGATGCCAAAAGATGCAAAGTTGATAATGATAGTGCAATATATTTTTGTATTTTTTGGTTTAATGGATCTGAATAAAAATGCAAAGGAAAAGTAGACCGCAAGGCAAATATATGAGAAAGAAGACCCGGGGGCCGTAGGTTTCAATAGTGGCTTCTCTCAAGAAAAATAGCAAACGGTGGGTAAACAAATTAATGTTGGGCAGTTGATAGAACTTCAAATAATTATGATGATATCCAGGCAATGATCATTACATAGGCATCACGTCCAAGATTAGTAGACCGACTCCTGCCTGCATCTACTACTATTACTCCACACATCGACCGCTATCCAGCATGCATCTAGTGTATTAAGTTCATGGAAAAATGGATTAATGCAATAAGAACGATGACATGATGTAGACAAGATCCGTTTATTGATACGTCTCCAACGTATCTATAATTTTTGATTGTTCCATGCTATATTATATTCTATTTTGGATGTTTAATGGGCCTTATTATACGCTTTTATATTATTTTTGGGACTAACCTATTAACCGGAGACCCAGCCCAAATTGCTGTTTTTTTGCCTATTTCAGTGTTTCGAAGGAAAAGGATATCAAACGGAGTCCAAACGGAATGAAACCTTCGGGAACGTGATTTTCAGAACAAACGTCATCCAGAGGACTTGGAGTCTATGCAAAGCAATCAACAAGGAGAGCACGAGGCAGGGGGCGCGCCTACCCCCCCCCCCCCCCAGGCGTGCCCTCCACCCTCATGGGGCCCACGTTGCCGATACGGAGCCAAACTATCAGATACGGAGCCAAAAACCTATTTCCACCACCGCAACCTTCTGTACCCGTGAGATCCCATCTTGGGGCCTTTTCCGGCGCTCCGCCGGAGGGGGCATTGATCACGGAGGGCTTCTACATGAACACCATAGCCTCTCCGATGATGTGTGAGTAGTTTACCTTAGACCTTCAGGTCCATAGTTATTAGCTAGATGGCTTCTTCTCTCTCTTTGGATCTCAATACAAAGTTCTCCTCAATCTTCTTGGAGATCTATTCGATGTAATCTTCTTTTGCGGTGTGCTTGTCGAGATCCGATGAATTGTGGGTTTATGATCAAGTTTATCTATGAACAATATTTGAATCTCCTCTGAATTCTTTTATGTATGATTGGTTATCTTTGCCAGTCTCTTCGAATTATCATTTTGGTTTGGCCTACTAGATTGATCTTTCTTGCAATGGGAGAAGTGCTTAGCTTTGGGTTCAATCTTGCGGTGCTCGATCCCAGTGACAGTAGGGGAAACGACACGTATTGTATTGTTGCCATCGAGGATAAAAAGATGGGGTTTATATCATATTGCATGATTTTATCCCTCTACATCATGTCATCTTACTTAAAGCATTACTCTATTCTTATGAACTTAATACTCTAGGTGCATGCTGGATAGCGGTCGATGTGTGGAGTAATAGTAGTAGATGCAGAATCGTTTCGGTCTACTTGTCACGGACGAGATGCCTATATACATGATCATACCTAGATATTCTCATAACTATGCTCAATTCTATCAATTACTCAACAGTAATTCGTTTACCCACCGTAACACTTATGCTATCTTGAGAGAAGCCACTAGTGAAACCTATGGCCCCCGGGTCTATTTTCCATCATATTAATCTTCCAATACTTAGGTATTTTTATTGCCTTTTATTTTACTTTGCATCTTTATTTCTCTTTATCATAAAAATACCAAAAATATTATCTTATCATATCTATCAGATCTCACTCTCGTAAGTGACCGTTGAGGTATTGACAACCCCTTTATCGCGTTGGTTGCGAGATTCTTATTTGTTTGTGTAGGTGTGAGGGACTCGTGCGTGATCTCCTACTCGATTGATACCTTGGTTCTCAAAAACTGTGGGAAATACTTACGCTACTTTACTACATCACCCTTTCCTCTTCAAGGGAAAACCAACGCAGTGCTCAAGAGGTAGCAAGAAGGATTTCTGGCGCCGTCGCCGGGGAGATTCGCGCCAAGTCAAGTCAAGTCAAGACATACCAAGTACCCATCACAAACTCTGATCCCTCGCATTACATTATTTGCCATTTGCCTCTTGTTTTCCTCTCCCCAACTTCACCCTTGCCGTTTTATTCGCCCTCTCTTTTCTGCTCGCCTTCCTTTCGCCATGTCGGAATCAAAAAGGGTTGGGGTTTCTCTCCCGAGTTTTAGCACTTTGGACAATCCTGCTATTCTATCTAAACTCATAAATAAATATACTATGGAAAAACCTGCCGGAGTTATCAATGAGAGTATTAATAATTTTGATGAAGATGATTCCAGAATTTTTCATTATTTACTCGATGAATCTTTAAAAGATGCTTGGGATAGACTATTAAGGATCCGGGCTAGCTATGTGCCCCAATACCAAATTGAAATTTACTTAAGGAGCTTTTATGTTGCCCTACCTTCTTCGTTTAAGTATGTCTTAGATTCTATTTTTGAAGAAGGTTTTCTTGAAGGGGATGCCGTAGATACTTATGAAAAGATGAAGACCATATTTGGGCACCCCATGAATGAGAAAGTTGAATCTACATCTCTTTTGCTCTCCTACCAAAACGAATCTATCAAAGATATGAAGGCTAGCTTAGATGCAAATTTCCGTAACATGCTTAATCTTTCTTCTACCATTAATAGCCACGTGATTTATTAAAATAGAAAGATTAATTCCATAGATAATAAGTTTGCTCTTTTCTTCCCTAACACCAAAGATGGCAATACCTAGATCTATCCTTGCTTTTATGCCTAGCTAGGGGCGTTAAACGATGGCGCTTGTTGGGAGGCAACCCAATTTTATTTTAGTGTTTTTTTTATTTTTGCTTATGTTTAGGAATAAATATTTGATCTAGCCTCTGGTTAGATTTGTTTTTATGTTTTAATTAGTGTTTGTGCCAAGTTAAACCTATAGGATCTTCTTGGATGATAGTTATTTGATCTTGCTGAAAATTCCAGAAACTTTCTATTCACGAAAACAATTGTTAAAAATCACCAGGACGTGATAAAATACTGATTCCAATTGCAGTAGATCAATAAACAAATTGTCTAGGTCGTCCTATTTTGGTAGATGTTTTTGAGTTCCAGAAGTTCGTGTTAGTTACAGATTACTACACACTGTTCTGTTTTTGACAGATTCTGTTTTTGTGTGTTGTTTGCTTATTTTGATGAATCTATGGCTAATAAAATAGTTTATAAACCATAGAGAAGTTGGAATACAGTAGGTTTAACACCAATATAAATAAAGAATGAGTTCATTACAGTACCTTGAAGTGGTGTTTTGTTTTCTTTCGCTAACGGAGCTCACGAGATTTTCTGCTAAGTTTTGTGTTGTGAAGTTTTCAAGTTTTGGGTAAAAGATTTGATGGATTATGGAACAAGGAGTGGCAAGAGCCTAAGCTTGGGGATGACCATGGCTCCCCAAGATAATCTAAGGACACCAAAAAGCCAAAGCTTGGGGATACCCCGGAAGGCATCCCCTCTTTCGTCTTCGTCCATCGGTAACTTTACTTGGAGCAATATTTTTATTCACCACATGATATGTGTTTTGCTTGGAGCGTCTTGTATGATTTGGGTCTTTGCTTTTTACTTTACCACAATCATCCTTGCTGTACACACCTTTTGAGAGAGAGACACATGATTCGGAATTTATTAGAATACTCTATGTGCTTCACTTATATCTTTTGAGCTATATAGTTTTTGCTCTAGTGCTTCACTTATATCTTTTAGAGCACGGTGGTGGTTTTGTTTTATAGAAACTATTGTTATCTCATGCTTCACTTATATTATTTTGAGATTCCTACAAAACAGCATGGTAATTTGCTTTAATTATGATAGGCATCCAAGATTAGTAAAAAAACTCTTATGAGTGAGTTGAATACTATGAGAAGGTTGATGCTTGATAATTGTTTTGAGATATGAAGATGGTGATATTAGAGTCATGATAGCTGAGTAGTTGTGTATTTGAGGAATACTTGTGTTAAATTTTGTGATTCCCGTAGCATGCACGTATGGTGAACCGTTATGTGATGAAGTCGGAGCATGATTTATTTATTGATTGTCTTCCTTATGAGTGGCGGTCGGGGACGAGCGATGGTCTTTTCCTACCAATCTATCCCCCTAGGAGCATGTGCGTAATACTTTGCTTTGATAACTTGTAGATTTTTGCAACAAGTATATGAGTTCTTTATGAATAATGTTGAGTCCATGGATTATACGCACTCTCATCCTTCCACCATTGCTAGCCTCTCTAATACCGTGCACTTTTCGCCGGTATCATACACCCACCATATACCTTCCTCAAAACAGCCACCATACCTACCTATCATGGCATTTCCATAGCCATTCCGAGATATATTGCCATGCAACTTACCACCATTCCGTTTACTATGACACGCTCCATCATTGTCATAATGCTTTGCATGATCATGTAGTTGACATCGTATTTGTGGCAAAGCCACCGTTCATAATTCTTTCATACATGTCACTCTTGATTCATTGCATATCCCGGTACACCGCCGGAGGCATTCACATAGAGTCATATTTTGTTCTAAGTATTGAGTTGTAATTGTTGAGTTGTAAGAAATAAAACTATGATGATCATAATTATTAGAGCATTGTCTCAAGTGAGGAAAGGATGATGGAGACTATGATTCCCCCACAAGTCGGGATGAGACTCCGGACGAAAAATAAAAAAGAAAAAGAAAAAAGAGGCCATAAAAAAGAGGAGAAAAGGCCCAAATAAAAAAATGAGAGAAAAAGAGAGAAGGGACAATGCTACTATCCTTTTTCCACACTTATGCTTCAAAGTAGCACCATGATCTTCATGATAGAGAGTCTCCTATGATATCACATTCATATACTAGTGGGAATTTTTCATTATAGAACTTGGCTTGTATATTCCAATGATGGGCTTCCTCAAAATGCCCTAGGTCTTCGTAAGCAAGCGAGTTGGATGCACACCCACTTAGTTTCTTTTGTTCAGCTTTCATATACTTATAGCTCTAGTGCATCCGTTGCATGGCAATCCCTACTCACTCACATTGATATCTATTTATCTTGCCATGGGAAGAGGTGCCCGGTAGTGGGTTCGATCTTACGGTGCTCGATCCCAGTGACAGAAACGGAAACGACACGTATGTATCATTTCTACTAAGGATAAAAATATGATATCTATATCTACCACCATATAGATAAATGCTACCTCTTGAGCACTGCGTTGGTTTTCCCTTGAAGAGGAAAGGGTGATGCAATAAAGTAGCGGAAGTATTTCCCTGAGTTTTTGAGAACCAAGGTATCAATCCAGTAGGAGATCACGCACGAGTCCTACACAAACAAATAAGAACCTCGCAACCAACGCGATAAAGGGGTTGTCAATCCCTCAACGGTCACTTACGAGAGTGAGATCTGATAGATATGATAAGATAATATTTTTGGTATTTTTATGATAAAGAGAAATAACGATGCAAAGTAAAATAAAAGGCAATAAAAATAACTAAGTATTGGAAGATTAATATGATGGAAAATAGACCCGGGGGCCATAGGTTTCACTAGTGGCTTCTCTCAAGATAGCATAAGTATTACGGTGGGTAAACGAATTACTGTCGAGCAATTGATAGAATTGAGCATAGTTATGAGAATATCTAGGTATGATCATGTATATAGGCATCACGTCCGTGACAAGTAGACCGAAACGATTCTGCATCTACTACTATTACTCCACACATCGACCGCTACCCAGCATGCATCTATAGGTATTAAGTTCATAAGAACAGAATAATGCTTTAAGTAAGATGACATGATATAGAGGGATAAACTCATGCAATATGGTATACACCCCATCTTTTTATCCTCGATGGCAACAATACAATACGTGTTGTTTCCCCTACTGTCACTGGGATCGAGCACCGCAAGATTGAACCCAAAGCTAAGCACTTCTCCCATTGCAAGAAAGATCAATCTAGTAGGCCAAACCAAACTAATAATTCGAAGAGACTTGCAAACATAACTAATCATACATAAAAGAATTCAGAGGATATTCAAATATTGTTCATAGATAAACTTGATCATAAACCCACAATTCATCGGATCTCGACAAACACACCGCAAAAGAAGATTACATCGAATAGATCTCCAAGAAGATTGAGGAGAACTTTGTATTGAGATCCAAAGAGAGAGGAGAAGCCATCTAGCTAATAACTATGGACCCGAAGGTCTGAGGTAAACTACTCACACATCATCGGAGAGGCTATGGTGTTGATGTAGAAGCCCTCCTGATCAATGCCCCCTCCGGCGGAGCGTCGGAAAAGGCCCCAAGATGGGATCACATGGGTACAGAAGGTTGCGGTGGTGGAAATAGGTTTTTGGCTCCGTATCTGATAGTTTGGGGGTACGTAGGTATATATAGGAGGAAGAAGTACGTCGGTGGAGCAACATGGGCCCCACGAGGGTGGAGGGCGCGCCTGGGGGGTAGACGCGCCCCCTGCCTCGTGCTCTCCTCATTGATTGCTTTGCGTAGACTCCAAGTCCGCTGGATCACGTTTGTTCCGAAAATCACGTTCCCAAAGGTTTCATTCCGTTTGGACTCCGTTTGATATCCTTTTCCTTCGAAACACTGAAATAGGCAAAAGAACAGCAATTTGGGCTAGGCCTCCGGTTAATAGGTTAGTCCCAAAAATAATATAAAAGTGTATAATAAAGCCCATTAAACATCCAAAACAGAATATAATATAGCATGGAACAATAAAAAATTATAGATACATTGGAGACGTATCAAGCATCCCCAAGCTTAATTCCTGCTCGTCCTCGAGTAGGTAAATCGAGCACCGTAAGATCGAACCCACTACTATTGGGTAATTGACAAAACTTCAAATACTCATGATGATATCCAGGCAATGATCATTACATAGGCATCACGTCCAAGATTAGTAGACCGACTCCTACCTGCATCTACTACTATTACTCCACACATCAACCGCTATCTAGCATGCATCTAGTGTATTAAGTTCATGGAAAAATGTAATAATGCAATAAGAACGATGACATGATGTAGACAAGATCTATCTATGTAGAGATATACCCCACCGTTTTATCCTTAGTAGCAACGATACATACATGTCGGTTCCCTTTCTGTCACTGGGATCAAGCACCGTAAGATCGAACCCACTACAAAGCACCTCTTCCCATTATAAGATAAATAGATCAAGTTGGCCAAACAAAACCCAAATATCGGAGAAGAAATACGAGGCTATAAGAGATCATGCATATAAGAGATCAAAGAAACTCAAATAACTTTCATGGATATAAAAAGATATAATTGATCATAAACTCGAAGTTCATCAGATCCCAACAAACACAAGCAAAAGAGTTACATCATATGGATCTCCAAGAGACCATTGTATTGAGAATTCAGTGAGAGAGAAAAATCCATCTAGCTACTAACTACGGACCCGAATGTCTACAAAGAACTACTCATGCATCATCGGAGAGGCACCAATAGAAGTGGTGAACCCCTCCGTGATGGTGTCTAGATTGGATCGGTGGTTCTGGACTCTGCGGCGGCTGGATGAATATTTCGTCGACTCCCCTAGGTTTCTTGAATATTGTGGTATTTATAGAGCAAAGAGGCGGTCCGGGGGGCACCCGAGGTGGGCACAACCCACCAGGGCGCGCTAGGGCCTCCTGGCGCACCCTGGTGGGTTGTCCCCTCCTCGGGACTCCCCCTAGGTGCAACCAGGGCCCATCTGCTTCCTTTTGGCCCATAAAAAATCATCGTGGAGTTTCGTGGCATTTGGACTCCGTTTGATATTGATTTCCCGTGATGTAAAAAACATGGAAAAAATAGCAACTGGCACTTGGCACTATGTCAATAGGTTAGTACAAAAAGATGATATAAAATGACTATAAAATGATTATAAAACATCCAAGATTGATAATAAAATAGCATGGAACAATCAAAAATTATAGATACGTTGGAGACGTATCAACCGGTCAAGTTTCTCCTTCTCCAATCTGCTTGCACCTTGGTCCCACTGCACCTTCTAACGTGACTTATTACACCTAGACGAAGGGAGTAGTACGAGATACGGTGGCACACTGACTTAGGTCGAATACAAGTGCCCAAAATTGTGTGCATGTTATAATAAGGATTCACTTAAAATAGTACGTGAGCGAACAGAGGGATCAATTGGACAGTGTTCACGAGCAGTAGCGAGATGTGTGAGCTAAGATACACCGCTGGCGCTTTTAATTTTTCTTATTAATTTGTTTGTTTCACCCTCTGACTAGTGGGATCCAACGTACTACATGTAGAGAGGTAAGGTGACTAAGGCTGCATTATTTCTGTACTACCAACATTGCTTTAAATCCCAAAAGACCTTACCACCAAAGCCACATGACACGATTATGGTTTAAATCCCAATGGCTCCCACGCAAAAAAAACACGGCATGCTTGTCACACGAATGCAGGAATGTATAAAAGGTTGTTTTCCTCTCGTTAAACATAACGTGAGGGTGGTGTAGCTGGTTAGCATGTTCGCTCATCAAACTTGAGGTCTCGGGTTCGATAACCACACTTGAGCATAATTTTGTTTTTGTTCGACTTCTTTCTTCCACCCAATGACAGGTAGGCCCCGCATGACAGAGAGAGAAAGTGATCTGGGGCGGTGCCAAGAGGATTCTTTGACTAGTCAAAATGGATGGATACGGAGCTATACGATCTCGTAGTGACCGTATAATCACCTCATCATGTATACGCTGCAGCCTCGGCGCTTGTTTTCTAGGGTTTGCACTCTTCACGCTCTCTCTCCACTATATATATACAGGCTGGAGCCTCAGCGCTTGTAGTTGCTCTCTTCACACTCTCTCACCCTCTCCAGATCTAAACAAGACTTCGTTGGCCTCTCTCTCCCCTCACTACTGTTCAAAAGAGCCGGCAGGATCCGTCCGCCAGGAAGGGAAGGAGGCTTAACGCTGTCGCCGTTGACGAGGGAGGGAATCCACTACCGGCGCAGTTGTTCTCTTTCACCCAGCAGCGGCACGGGAGGGCCTCCGACCCCTTCTTCCCCGCCGTCGTACATAGTGTGGGCAGAACGGCCTCCAGTCGCCCACCGAACAACACCCCAAGAACCTTAAGGTATAATTTACTTATTCCACATGCATTGCTCTAGCTGCATGTGGGCTTTTTTCGCTTCTGCCCTCGAATCTAGGTGTTGGATCAAACGGGAAATCAGTGGGGAAAGTTGTATAGCATGAATCTAGGACGTGGTTCAAAGAGGAAAGGGATGGGGGAAAGTAGTGGGGAAAGTTGTATAGCATGAATCTAGGACGTGGTTCAAAAAGGAAAGGAAGGGGGAAAGTAGTGGGGAAAGCTATATATCATGAATCTAGGACGTGGTTCAAAGAGGAAAGGAATGGGGGAAAGTAGTGGGGAAAGTTGTATAGCATGTATCTAGGACGTGGTTCAAAGAGGAAAGGAAGGGGGAAAGTACTAGTAC
Source organism: Triticum aestivum (assembly GCF_018294505.1). Lineage (NCBI taxonomy): Eukaryota > Viridiplantae > Streptophyta > Magnoliopsida > Poales > Poaceae > Triticum > Triticum aestivum. The sequence continues at coordinate 322,770,360 of NC_057805.1, forward strand.
AGACTGGCTATCCAGCACCTACGTTGGTCGAAAAGGGAAAACAATGACAAACGCAGTACGCACATCTGTAACGAACAGATCTTTTTGTTTTGGGGGACAAGGCTGTAGAGTTTGAGCAGGACTAGATTTGTTGCTCTCACATAGGGAAAGGTGTCTAAAGATAACAAAACTGGGACCAACACAAATATGCTCCTTGGTTGTTTGTTCTTTGTTGCAACAGACTGTGCATCACCCCTTCATACATCAGTAGATGCACATGGTGCTGGTGCGTCCACTGTCCCGTGCAACTCGTTAGTTGTTGTTAATCTAAGGCCCTGTTTGGTTAAAAAGTCCTAGGACTTTTTTTAGTCCCAACTAAAAAGTCCCTAGTCCCTACCTGCTTGGTTCCAGGGACTAAACATGGACTAGAGGTTATTAAATGACATGCTAAAAGACCATGTTACCCCTAGTAATGAACTAATAGAGATAAGGTGGGATGCGGGGCAGGGGCAACTGTTGGAAAAAGTCCCAAAAAGACTCTCCCTCAGGGTCTTCTTTCTTTAGTCCCAAATGCCCACTTTTAGTCCCTAAAAGTCCCTCCTGTTTGGTTTAGATGGGACTGAAAGGGACTTTTTTTAGTCCCTACACAAAAAGTCCCTGTAAACAAACACCCTGTAATAATGCCGCTGGAAAATTGATGCAATGCCACAGTTAAAAGCAAATTACATGTTTAACGAATTTTATTGTTAATATAATCTCTCTGTTAATATGAATCAATGCCACCATTTGAGAAATGCTACTGTCTTGCTTTCTTTCCCATTTAGATAAGTTAGATGCTTCTTCTTGATGGCTTCTATGTCATCCACCGTTATTGACCACTAGTTGTTTCCTTTGCACCTCTGTGTAAACAGGGTTATCTACTTCACCTTGTTGCTATTGTGACCTTTTGTTGCACTGCACAAAACACTTTTGTTTTAAGAGTGTTTTGTGCAGTTCAACCAAAATATCACACCGACAACGTTGCTTGATTGCTTGATCTTAGTGGAACTGCACAAGAGGAGATCTTACTTCCTATTCGTGTTGGAAAATTTGGTTCAGATCTTCTTCTTGTGAGTTGTTTGAGTTCCGCGTCATGAGAGGTCAGTACTAGCCTTCTTTCACATGATTGTGCAGTGTGCTTTAATATGTTATGCTACTTGTACGTTAATGTTGCTTGATTTTAGTGAACTGCACAAATGGAGACAAGACTTCCAATCTGTATGTGCACCGTAATATCCCATTGAGGTAAGATAAGGATATTTCACAACTGTTGGCCTGTATTTTGCCACTTTCATCAGAAATTTAATGTCATTGTTTAGTGTTATACTTATGCTCCCTAATTGACATGCCAAATCTTACATTGAAGGCGAAGCTTGTCTGCTATTGAACCAAGTGATGAAGGGGAAGAACAAGGCGAAGAAAAACAAAAATCAACTCCCGGTGCTGTAATGAAGCACTGGAATTGTGATGACACAAGTAATGATATAGTTTTGCATCTTAATTTATTGCTATGGCTGGAACGAGCAATTGTTTTGCCACTGATTTGGTGCCACTCTTAATGTAATATGTAATTATCTCTACTTGTACAAACAGGGATCTTCTTTGAAGATACCATATATTTTAGTGGAACTGCACAAGAAGATGTTGGAAACATTAAACTAATTGAGGAGTATATAGTAAGCATGGCAACCACAGTAGATAACAACAGATGGTTCCGGAGAAGTGCTTGATCTGTATGCTCTACACAATAAGCCTCCTGACAAAGGTTGGTACTCGCCCACGGATTTCATCCATATGATTGAGCTTTGTCATCTCTATTGGTGTTGTGCTACTATTTAGACACTGTCATGAGAAAGTGGTATTGTCCTTGAGAAGTGCTTCATCTGTGATGTTTTAAATATTTCCTTTCCTTTATTTCGAGCAAACAGGGATGCTAGCATTTAATTGTCCTCTTGTCTTTGCACAACAGGATCATCCTCCTCTGAAGAAGAATATGGAGTACGTGAAGTGACTAGTTCCGATTATGCCAGGATGAAGAAGCCCTGTCTATCTTCTCATCAGAAGGAGCAGTTGAAGGATGGTTACATTACTCCCCACAAGACCAAACTAACTTCAGCTCAGAAGGACTGACATGTCTCCATCTTTTTTGTTGTGATGCGCAAGTACAATGTTGTTCTAGGATTCTTTCCGGTGAGTTCCATTTTTTTTTAAAGTGTGCTTTTCATGGACCATGTAGGTGCCTGTTTAAACTGTCAATTCATAGTACAACTTGCTTTATACTAATCACATTTTTTGTATTTGTGCAAACAGGGGTGCTCAGCTTGATTTCAATGGGAACTACACAAAATGTTCATGAATACATCGAATCATTCATTTCCACCACAAGAAAGGAGGTGGCGATATGTTCAAGGCGTTGCAACATATAAAGGCGAAATCATACAAGCTACGTGCGAATTTGGTTGATTTTGGTGGAATTGCACAAAAAGAACAGCTGGTTTATTTAGCACGAGGTGCCATGTCAATGTCCGAACTGATGGCAAACCCTGCCCATTCCACAATCATAGGCATTTGATATTTTGGAATGGGAAAACCTTGTCAAAGTTTTCTCATTGATGTATGCAAAACAACACACATTTGACATTTTGGAATGGGACAGCCTTGTCAAAGTTTCCTCATTGATGTTAGCAAGAAGACATGCGTTTGATATTTTCGAATGGGACGCCCTTTGCTGTCAGCAGCATCGATTGATTTTTCTTTATTCTTTAGTTGTGAAGTAAATATTGACTCTGACATGTGAATCGCTGAGATGCATAATCATCGATTGTTTTGAATGTTCTCTATGAATTGCCAGGCCTGTGTGTTTGATTGCAATGTATAGGAACGCCAAAAAGCTGCTCAAACTCTTTGTACTCCCTTTGTTCCTTTTTACTTCGCATATTAGATTTCTTTCAAGTCAGTTGATTTTACATTGTGAATGTTCATACTTTTTTCTATAAGATTGCTCAAAGTAGAGATACTTTGACTGCAGACAAAACTTGTATGCAGACTAAAAAGGGCCGGAGGGAGTACATGTGAAACTGCTGCAAACGAGGTGATCACCCTGGGAATAATGCTAGTACGTATTGTTTTGCATGTTCATCCAATACCAGTGATACAAAAATTCAAACTAATCAAACTAAATTCATTCATACACGGTCGGATTTCATTACATTTCATACATTCTTCAACTAAAAAGGGGTGCGCTGGAGGTATAATTAATTAACCGAAGCTACCCACCTGTGTTCGACTGAGCCGAACAGAAGCTTCTTCTCCAGCGGACCGAGCTTCAGTGACTTAACTGCAGGTGCAGTTGCGTAACTAACATGTGGCCTAGATGCCTGTTGGGCCCACGTGTCAGTGACCCAACTGCACCAGCAGTTAAGTAACTGAAGCAGCGTCCTTCTCCAACATAGCTCTCCGACTCCACATCGCCGCCAAGAAGCTAATCGGTCGTCAATGGTCAACCCGCCTAGCTTGGCTTCAACCGGAGGTATCAGCGGTGGCCTTACTGGACCAGAGCGGCGGCGACCTACCGTGTTCTACTCTTCCTCGTTTTCTGTGTGGCGCGACCTCGTTAGCAGCGGGGCGGGGCCTCGATGGAGCCGGCGATGTCCTCTATCTCCTTGCCGGCGGGGCGGCGCCTCGGCAGAGTGGGGGAAATCCTCCCCCTCGCTGCTGGCAAGGTGGGGCCTCGGCTGAGCCAGCGATGTCCTCTGCCTCATTGTTGGCGGGGCAGGGCCTCGCCGAAGCCGGCGGGGTCCTCCACCTCGGTGTCGGCAGGGCGGGGCCTCGGCAGAGCCGGTGATGTCCTCTGCCTCGTTGTTGGTGCAGCGGGTCCTCGGCGGAGGAGGACCTCGCCGAGCTGGCGAAATCCTTCGCCTCGGTGCCGGCGGGGCGGGGCATCGGTGGAGCCGGCGGTGTCCTCTGCCTCGTTGTTAGCTCCGCGGGGCCTCAGCGGAGCAGTGCCTCGTCGACGCCAGCGGAGCGGGGACTCGTCGGAGCCGACATTGTCCTCTGCCTCCTCCTCGGTCTCGCCAAGCAGTGCCTCGCCCGCTTCATCGCCCTCTTTGTAGGCGGCCGCAGCCTCCGCCACCCGCATGCGGTACCGCCAGTGCTCGAGGCAGCCCTCACGGGCGGAGCGGTACGAGTCGAGCAGCGCCTCCTGCTCTGCCCGCTCCGCGGCAATCTGCTCCTCCGCCTGTAGGTGCTCCTGGAGGAGATGGTGGTTGTAGGCGGCGTCGTCCTGCGCCTCCCGGAACTGCTCCTGACGCTTCTGCCTCACAGTGTCCATGTATTGGGCACGAGCCACGCCGATGGTCATGGTGCAATGCACCGGCGAGGATGGCACGAAGGAGGGGTTGGCGCCGGATCATCGACTACCATGTTCTCCATTGGGACGTCGTCGTCCTCCGGCTGCTTGCCGGCCAGCCAGTCGGCAGCAATGGCTACCATCTCCTTGTGGTCCGTCGTCCGCCCGCCCCGAAGAGCGCTGGAGCGTGAGGAAGCCATGGTGGGCAGTAGTGGTGTGGACAGGAGAAAGGGAACGGAGGAGGATGACTGCGGCTATGGCCGGCGCAACAGTTTATATAGCAATGGTGGGCGGCGGAGGGACGGACGTGTGGCGCCGGAGTAGCCGCCTCGGCAACCGCATATCATTAATGTGGGCGGCAGACGGACGGACGGCACCTGTGTTGTTTGAAGGCGGAAAGCGCGCGCGGGCGAGGGAGGCGGTCTGGGTGGGCCAGGGCAATCAAACTCGTGCTTGGCTGCGGGTCGGTCCAGCAGCCGGACATACTGGATCGCCAGCGAGCTCGCCGAGCTGAGCGATGACAATCATACGATGGACGTAGCTTCCGACCAGAAGCCGGCGCCACTGTCCAAGCCGGTTCATGCCGTTCTACAGCAGGTGCGGCCACACTTCGATGCCCTAATGGCGGAAGAGCTACCAGCACGGGAGGACATGTGCTACAACCTCTGTCTCCTCAACGAGCACCGGTGAACAAGCGAACGACAATGCCGTCGCGGACATGTGGCCTTGTGATCTTGGCTTCCCAAATGAGCAGCGGGCACTGTATCAGACCATCCGTAGGGCCCGCGAGGCCCTGTCCATCATCCTTCGAGTTGTTGCGCTCGTCGTGGCGCCGTCGTCTCGCGTTGTCAACATTGTCAACGGACATGAGGAATGAGGAGATGACTTTACTTGGCGAGGATTACGGTGGGGACCCACCAGGGCCATAGCCGCACGTACGCAAGTTCCTCCTTATTATATACAACTATAAATTTTTTTGCTTCCTCCTGGTTTCCTGACATCACGGTCCCACACCATTGTCAACCTATGTAGTCAATAAACGAGAGAATTGCATAAGGAGCGGCCGACAGCTGGGACCGAGCAGCTCGAGCAGTTGTGTTTTTGAGGTGTGAGCACTGCAGAGTTTTTCTTGAGCGATGTTTTCATTGCTGTTCAGAGGAGAGCAGGGTATTAACTGGGCGGGCTGTGGCCCGTCTAGCCCAGGCCAGATATCCAGCCCAGATATTAATTTTTTTCAAACTGAAAATGGCTAGCCCAGCTATACTTTTTTTTAGGAATACCCATGTAAGGTCAACTTGTTATTCTCCGCCCCACTGAGCTGCAAATCTTTCCTAGGAGGGATGCATTAGGCTTAACAAAAAAATGGGCTTTAAGAAATAATAAATGGGATGTAATTATAAAAACTGGGCAGTAACTATAAAAAATGCACCAAACACGTAATTAGTTTATAAAATATTTATTTTTGGATTTTGAAAATTTTAATTTCACTCATTGTGGTGCGCGCAATATTTCATTGGATTTTTACGTAATACAAATTTATATTGAAATTGTATTTAATCTAACTAGAAATTTCAGGATAAAAATATTCCGGATCCCATCAAAATGTGGGAAATTTTATTGAATTCTGTTTTGAACGGTTGGTTGAAATTATTAATCGTTGTCCTAGCTAGAAAATGGGTTGTACTTTTAACAAACTGTAAATGGGTTGTACATTCTTACAAATCGCAAATGGGCTATAAGTTCTCTGCCACACACTTATGGGCCTACTAAGTTGACGCGTCCCCTAAAAAAGTAAGTTGACGCGCATGCAAGGCTTTGTCAACTTATAGTCAACACACGGTTGTAGTAGCAGTGGCCGTTGGATGTCCATCCAACGGATGGCGTGCTTCTTCTTCAATCTCGGATATTCTAGCTTCAGCCGCCCCAAAAATGATTCCTCCCCTGACATCTGGGGCGCACCGTTTCGGAGGCTGACCTGTGGGCCTACTAAGTTGACGTGTACCAAGGGCTTTGTCAACTTAGTCAATATAAACGATTCTAGCTGCAGTGACCGTACGATGTCCATCCAACGGCTGTCGTGCTTCTTCAACCTCTGGTCTTCTTGCTCCAGCCGCCCAAAGCAGCGTTGGTCGTGCCGCCTGCTCCTACCTCCCGTGGTCGGCTGTGCTGCCGCAGAGTCCTCATTGCCCCTACTACTTCCACCGCTGGCCAAGCCATCCCTCTACTCACCTGTTATTCTGAGGCAACGGCAGCCTTACACCGCAGCCGAACCAGTGAACCGTCATACTCCTCTCCGCGTGGGCATCCACTGTCGTGTCTTCCCCGGCTTTGCATCGTCCCCTTCCTAGGCCTCACCGTCGTCCACCGCCTTGGTGCTCTCGGGGCGGCGTGGTCAATGTGGTCAACGAACGACTTCCATCGGAAGAGTACTGTATGTGGAGAGGCTGACAGCTGGGTCCACGGCCGCAGCAAGGAAGTGCCTCCTTATTATGCAGAAAATAATGATTCCTCCACCTGACAGCAGGGACCCACCGGACGGGCCACCGTACTTCGCAAAAAAACGTTTCCCCCTGACTGCTAGGACCCACCAGCTACATCTTCGCACGCAAGGAAGTGCGTCCATATTATGGGCTAAAAAAATGATTCACCCCCTGACTGCTGGGACCCACCAGCTACATCTTCGCACGCAAGGAAGTGCCTGACAGTCGGGACCCACCTGGTCGAAGCGTACGTAGCGTTGTCATTCTGGTCGCGAACGTGTACATACATACGATAGGTCTGTCTGCAGGCTGCAGCGATGAACCGTGGCCGTTTAAGGAAGGGCACGTGTCGTAGTAGAGGCGCGCACATAGCATGTCACGCAGTCCCGTTAATATCGTGTACACGTACATACAGTGGCCAGGGTGCAAGAAAGTAAATACGGCCACGTACGTACATACGGGCGGGGTCTCGAACGCCTACTCGCGCATACGTACGGCTAGGGCTTGTGTACATGGCTGGGTCGGAATGGAGAAACTGCGTCGTTGTGTTCATGGAGAGGCAACGGAATGCGTCGTGTTCATCGGGAGGCAACGAAATACGTTGTGTTCATCGGGAGCCAACCGGCTTGGACGGAACAGCCTATCGAAACGAGGCCTGGCGTACCGCAGAACGGAGGAAACGCCCTTGTGTTCGACCAGCCACGGTCAAAACGGGATCCTGTTCATCTGGAGGGGTATGGCGTACCGCAAAACGGAGGAAATGGACTTCTCTTGGACCTCCTACGGTCGAAACAAGGTCCTGTTGATCGGGAGGGGTGTGGCATACCGCAAAACGGAGGAAACGGACTTGTGTTGGAGCGCTACGGTCGAAACGGGGGTCCTGTTCATCGGGAGGGGTGTGGCGTACCGCAAAACGGGACTCCACGGGATACTGTTCATCTCCACCGTCGACCTCCTCCAGCCTCCACGGGCTATTGTTCATCCACCGTCGACCTCCTCCAGCCTCCACTTGCGATTGTTCATCCACGGGCTCCTGTTCAGCCAGCCTCCACCGCTCCTCCACCGGCTACTGTTCAACCAACCCTCTCCACGGGGTCCTGTTCAACCACCCCTCCATGGGCTACTGTTCATCCAGCCCTCCACCGGCTACTGTTCAACCAGCCCTCCACGGGGTCCTGTTCATCCAGCCCTCCACGGGGTCCTGTTCATCCACCCCCCAACTGGTTCGATCGATCGGGGTCTTGTTCATCCAGCGGAAACACCACGGGGTCCTGTTCATCCAACCCCCCACCAGGAAATGTTCATCCAACCCCCCCCCCCCCAACAACGCTCACTATTCATCAAGGGAAGGAGGCAGCAGGGTTCGATCGGCTTCAGTTAGTGGCAGTAGTGAAGGAATCACTCGGGTTCAGTTAACATCAAGGGATCGATCGCTTGGGTTCAGTAACATAGCTAGTGCAATCGCTCGGGTCCAGTTAGAGCCCAACGCCTCGCTCGGGTTCAGTTAGAGTGCAACACCTCGCACACACGCGCGTACGTGTACAAGAGAAACGCGCATCGCTCGGCCCCCGACCACCCACCGTAACTGGGAACTCCCTGATATTTTCCTCGCCCTTGCTTCTACCATGGTTTTTTTCATCATGGACGGCCCAAAGAATATCATGCAGCTGCGTCTCCGGCCTGCCCAGGACGAAAAGCCAATTTTCTTTCATGATTTTTTGTCATATAAGTAGGAGCCCACCACATCTATGATGATATCGGGTTTTGTCACAATTATCGTCATAGAAGTGTCATAAGCATGACAGAAAAAAAAATCGTTCGGCCCAAAATGTCATGGATGTGTCCTTTTTTGTAGTGAACTAGGAAAGATCATTACCCTCTGCCTTTTATTGATCAAATGCTAGAAAGATTATCTAAGAACATGCATTTTTGCTTCCTTGATGGATATTCTCGTTTTTCACAAATACCTATTTTTCAACCTGGTCAAGAAAAGACCACTTTCACATGTCCCTTTGGAACTTATGCTTATAGACGTATGCCTTTTGGTTTATGCAATGCACCTGCTACCTTTCAAAGATGTATGACAGCTATATTCTCTGACTTTTGTGAAAAGATTGTTGAGGTTTTCATGGATGACTTTTCTGTTTATGGGAAGTCTTTTGATGATTGTTTAAGCAATCTTGATCGAGTTTTGCAGAGATGCGAGCAAACAAATCTTGTCTTGAATTGGGAGAAGTGCCACTTTATGGTTAATGAAGGTATTGTTTTGGGCCATAAAATTTCCGAAAGAGGTATTGAGGTGGACAAAGCTAAGGTTGATGCAATTGAGAAAATGCCATGTCCTAAAGATATCAAAGGTATTGGTAGTTTCCTAGGTCATGCTGGTTTCTATAGGAGATTTATCAAAGACTTTTCTAAAATTTCTAGGCCCCTTACAAATCTGTTGCAAAAGGATGTTCCTTTTGTTTTTGATGATGATTGTTTAGAAGCCTTTGAAACACTCAAGAAAGCCTTAATTTCTGCGCATATTGTTCAACCACCTGATTGGAACTTGCCTTTTGAAATTACGTGTGATGCTAGTGATTATGTTGTTGGTGTTGTTCTAGGACAAAGAGTTGATAAGAAACTAAATGTTATTCATTATGCTAGTAAAACTCTAGACAGTGCACAAAGAAATTATGCTACTACTGAAAAGGAATTTCTAGCAGTGGTGTTTGCTTGTGATAAATTTAGATCTTACATTATTGATTCAAAAGTAATTGTTCACACCGATCATGCTGCTATAAAATATCTTATGGAAAATAAGATGCTAAACCTAGACTTATTCGATGGGTTCTCTTGCTACAAGAATTTGATTTGCATATCACTGATGAAAAGGAGCAGAGAACCCCATAGCTGATAACTTGTCTAGGCTTGGAAATGTTCTTGATGACCCACTACCTATTGATGATAGTTTTCCTGATGAGTAGTTCGCTGCAATAAATGTTTCTCATAACGCTCCTTGGTATGCTGACTATGCTAATTACATTGTTGCTAAATATTTACCACCTAGCTTTACATACCAACAAAACAAAAAATTCTTCTATGATGTAAGACATTACTTTTGGGATGACCCACATCTTTATAAATAAGGGGTAGATGGTATTATTAGACGTTGTGTACCTGAGCATCAACATGGAAAAATGTTTTTATCTTTAAGTTTTTAGCTTTTGAGCTCTGGCACCTCTACAAATCCCTACTTCCCTCTGCGAAGGGCCTTTCTTTTACTTTATGCATTTTTTTGAATTTGAGTCTCCATCTTCTCTTACAAAAGCACCAACTAGGAGGCAATATGATCGTACTTAAGTATTGGGTGTAGCTAATATTCGAGTGTGTTTCATGAATGGATCAATGTTTGAGCATGATGGGCTAGGGATAACTTATTTTAGCGTTGATATTTTGAAAGACATGGTTGCTTGTTGAGAAGCTTGAGTATTAAATTATTATGTCAAAACTAGACTATTGCTTTAAATCACATAAAAGTCCAACTGTCCATGCTATAAAGAAGAAAATATGATATGACATGATAGGCAGCATTCCACATCAAAAAATTGGTTTTTATCACTTCCCTACTCGAGGCCGAGTAGGAGTTAAGCTTGGGGATGTTGATACGTCTCCAACGTATCTATAATTTTTTATTGTTCCATGATGTTATATTATCTATCTTGGATGTTTTATAATCATTTTATAGTCATTTTATATCATTTTTTGGTACAAACCTATTGACATAGTGCCAAGTGTTAGTTGTTGTTTTTTTCATGTTTTTACATCGCAGAAAATCAATACCAGACGTAGTCCAAATGCCACGAAACTTCCTGGAGAATTTTATGGGCCGGAAGGAACACAACGGGCCCTGGCTGCGCCTGGGGGGTGCCCCGAGGGAGGCACAACCCACCAGGGCGCGCTAGGAGGCCCAGGCGCGCCCTGGTGGGTTGTGCCCACCTCGGGTGCCCCCCGGACCGCCTATTTGCTCTATAAATACCCCCAATATTCCAAAAACCCTAAAGGAGTCGACGAAATATTCATCAAGCCACCACAGAGTCCGTAACCACCAGATCCAATCTAGACACCATCTCGGATGGGGTTCACCACCTCCATTGGTGCCTCTCCGATGATGTGTGAGTAGTTCTTTGTAGACCTTCGGGTCCGTAGTTAGTAGCTAGATGGCTTCCTCTCTCTCGCTAGATTCTCAATACAATGGTCTCTTGGAGATCCAATGATGTAATTCTTTTGCGGTGTGTTTGTTGGGATCGATGAACTTTGAGTTTATGATCAGATCTATCTTTTTATATCCATGAAAGTATTTGAGTTTCTTTGATCTCTTTTATGCATGATTGCTTATAGCCTCGTATTTCTTCTCCGATATTTGGGTTTTGTTTGGCCAACTTGATCTATTTATCTTGCAATGGGAAGAGGTGCTTTGTAGTGGGTTCGATCTTACGGTGCTTGATCCCAGTGACAGAAAGGGAAACGACACGTATGTATCGTTGCTACTAGGGATAAAACGATGGGGTCTATCTCTACATAGATAGATCTTGTCTACATCATGTCATCATTCTTATTGCATTACTCCATTTTTCCATGAACTTAATACACTAGATGCATGTTGGATAGCGGTCGATGTGTGGAGTAATAGTAGTAGATGCAGGCAGGAGTGGGTCTACTAATCTTGGACGTGATGCCTATATAATGATCATTGCCTGGATATCATCATAATTATTTTAAGTTCTATCAATTGCCCAACAGTAATTTGTTCACCCACCGTTTGCTATTTTTCTCGAGAGAAGCCACTAGTGAAACCTACGGTCTCCGGGTCTCCTTCTTATAGATTTGCCTTTGCGATCTACTTTTTCCTTGCATTTATTTTCAGATCTATTAAACCACAAAAATACCTTGCTGCATTTTATTTCTATTTATTTTATTTGGCGTTCGATCTATCAATTTATTACAACTTATTCCTGTCCGCACGCTGTTTCTGGCGTCGTTACCCGAAAGTGATTGACAACCCCTTTAACACGTCGGGTTGCGAGGTGTTGTTATTTGTGTGCAGGGGTTGTTTACGTTGTGTTGCTTGGTTCTCCTACTGGTTCGATAACCTTGGTTTCATATTTTAGGGAAATACCTACCGCCGCTGTGTTACATCATCCCTTCCTCTTTGGGGAAATACGACGTAGCTTCAAGCGACTTCAAAAGGAATTTCTAGCGCCGTTGCCGGGGAGGATCTTCAACATATACCAGGTTGCTAATCACAAATCTCATCTCCTTGCAATTTACATTATTTGCCATTTGCCTCTCATTTTCCTCTCCCCCACTTCACAAAGATTTGCTGTTTTATTCGCCTCTCTTTTTCCGTTCGCCGTTTTCTTGCCAGATCTGTTTTTGTGTGCTTTCTTGTTTGCATAGTCATGGTGCCTCAAAGGAAACATTATGATGTTCCTTACCCAAATATTTTGCTTGAAATTGAAAAAAGTACCAAGGAATATATGACTACACAATTTGAGCACAATAAATATTTTACCGAAGAACTTAAGGAACACTCCGTTGTGCTAGATGCTATTACAAAACAACTTGATGATATTAGTAGAGAAGTTTGCAATCTCCAATCTAAGTATGCTTTTGCCGAAAGTTTGCTAGGAAAAATATCCGATGCACAAGCTACCTTAGTAAATCAAATGGCCTCTAAACCAATCTCGTTAGAGGATAAAAGTGATGAAGATATTAAAATGATTGGTGTTTCCTCTATTGATTCCTTGTTTATTAAAGTTAAGATTGATGAAAAAGAGACTGGAGAAGAGTCAACTTTAGGTAGAAGGCGTCCCAATATTTCGGAGGGTGAAAATCTTGTTGAGAAAATTGATGAAAGTGGGTTTGGAGATGTCAAAACTTTAACTAGTGATGTGCCCACTCTTTTGGATTACAAAGACTTTAATTATGATAGTTGCTCTTTGATTGATTGTATTTCTTTGTTGCAATCCATGATAAATTCACCCCATGCTTATGAACAAAATAAAGCTTTTACTAAACATATTGTTGATGCTATGCTGAAAGCTTTTGAAGAAAAATTGGAATTAGAAGTATCAATTCCTAGAAAATTGCATGATGAGTGGGAACCTACTATCAAAGTCAAGATTAAAAATTATGAGTGTTTTGCTTTGTTTTATTTAGGTGCTAGTGTTTCTACAATTCTGAAATCTTTATGTGATGTGCTTGGTCTTACTAATCTTGAAGAATGTTCTTTGAATTTGCACTTGGCGGATTCTACTATTAAAAATCCTATGGGAAGAAATGATGTTCTTATTCTTGCAAATAGGAATTATGTGCCCATAGATTTTATTGTTCTTGATATTGATTGCAATCTGTCTTGTCCAATTATTCTTGGTAGACCGTTTCTTCGCACCATCGGTGTCGTGATTGATATGAAAGAAGGCAATATTAAGTTCCAATTTCCCTTGAGAAAGGGTATGGAACACTTTCCTAGAACAAGAATTAAGCCACCTTATGAATCAATCATGAGGGCATCTTATGGATCTCGAACCAAAGATGACAATACTTAGATCCTTGCTTTATGCCTAGCTAAGGGCGTAAAACTATAGCGCTTGTTGGGAGGCAAACCAATGAATAAAATTTATTTTTGCTTTTTGATTTCTGTTCTTGAGTCTTAGCACAATTATGCTACTGTTATGATTGTGTTTTTTGTGTTTTAATTAGTGTTTGTGCCAAGTAGAACCGATAGGATCTTCTTGGGTAATAGTTGTTTGATCTTGCTGAAAAAGACAGAAACTTTGTGCTCACGAAAAGAATTCTCATTTTTTATTAGAAAGAGGTTTTGCCCTGATTCTTTTTGCAGAATATTAATATACAAATTATCTACGTCGTCCTATTTTTTCAGAATTTTTGGAGTTCCAGAAGTTCTGAAAAAGTCAGATTGCTACAGACTATTCTGTTTTGACAGATTCTGTTTTCTTTGTGTTGTGTGCTTATTTTGATGGCTCTATGGTTTTCTTTGATGAGTTTTTGCCATAGAAAAGTTGGAATACAGTAGATATAATACAAAAACAAAATATGAATTGGTTTGATACAGTACTTATAGTACTGGTTTGCTTTCTTACACTAACAGATCTCATGAAGGTTTTGTTGAGTTTTGCGTGATTGAAGTTTTCAAGTTTTGGGTTATCTTACAATGGATGAAGGAAGGATGGAAGAGCCTAAGCTTGGGGATGCCCCGGAATCCCAAGCTATTATCCAAAAATGAGCAACCAACTAAGCTTGGGGATGCCTCGAGTGGCATCCCCGCTTTCTTCCAACGATCATCGGTATTTTACTCGAAACTATATTTTTATTCGTCACATGATATGTGTTTTGCTTGGAGCGTCTTATATGATATGAGTGTTTGCTTGCTTTATTTTGTGTTTTAAGTCATCAATACTTGTTGGACACACCTATTTGGGAGAGCCAAAATCATGTCATGACTTGTTAAAATTGCTCTCTATGCTTCACTTAAATTTTCATGAGCAATGGACTTGCTCTAGTGCTTCACTTATATCTTTTTGAGCACCGTGTGCTTAGTATTTTTGAAGAAATGCTCTCTTGCTTCACTTAGATTTATTTGAGAGTTAGTAAAATTTTCAAGAAGTTCTCTCTTGCTTCACTTAAATTATTTTGAGAGAAAGAAGAAAAAGTATGCTCATGATCTTCACTTATATTTGTTTGAGCTTATGAAAAGCAACACATGAAAATTAGTCCCAAAGTGATAGATATCCAAGAAGGATATAATAAAAACTTCCATGAAGATCATTGGACAAAATAAACTTGATTCTCAGTAATAGTTTTGAGATATGATGATGTGATATGTGAGTTATGTTGATAAGTAATTATGCTTTAGTAAGAATATTGGTGTTAAGGTTTGTGATTCCCTATGCAAGTACGAAAGTCAATAGTCATGCAATGAAATTATATCCTACTTGTGGTGCATTATTCGGTGTTATTTATGCTTAATGCTTGCTTATGAGATTATCCGTTTCTTGGTTGGTCGCTTCTCAATCTTTTGCTAGCCTTCATTTTGCACCAAGTATGATCTCTACCTGTGCATCCAAAATCCTTTAAACCAGTTTTGCCACATGAGTCCACTATATCTACATATATGCGGTATTCTTTTGCTGTTCTAAGCAAATTTGCATGTAACATCTCTAATTTTAAAAATAAACTTCTCTTTTGTGTGTTTGTTTCGCTCGCGGAGCGGTGAGGGGTGGCTAATATTTTCCATGCTAGATGTGTTATTCTCACGATGAGTGTTTATTCACTTGTCATTGCATGAGAGTAAGGCAAAGGTTTTAGAGATGCCTAGTCCCGAAATGCAAAAATGAATTTACTTGTCAAATAATAAATTCCTTGGAAAGTGTTGGTATGGAGGGCAACCGTGGATACGGCTAGCCATGGAAAGTGAAAGTATGGTGGAAAAAGGAATAAACTTCATTTTCTGTTTGGGAACTTCCTATGATATATCTAGCATGGAAAGTGTTGGGAACTCTAAGTCGTTTTCGTTGGTGGGATGGATACACCTCCCAAAATGTTTTCATCCCTAAGTTTTTCGCTTTTGAGCTTTGGCACCTCTACAAATTCCTACTTCCCTCTGCGAAGGGCCTTTCTTTTACTTTATGCAGTTTTTATTTTGAATTTGAGTCTCCATCTTCTCTTACAAAAGCACCAACTAGGAGGCAACATGATCGTACTTAAGTATTGGGTGTAGCTGATATTCGAGTGTGTTTCATGAATGGATCAATGTTTGAGCATGATGGGCTAGCGATAACTTATTTTAGCGTTGATATTTTGAAAGACATGGTTGCTTGTTGATATGATTGAGTATCCAAATTATTATGTCAAAACTAGACTATTGCTTTGAATCACATAAAAGTCCAATTGTCCATGCTATAAAGAAAAGAATATGATATGACATGATAGGCAGCATTCCACATCAAAAAAATTGTTTTTATCACTTCCCTACTCGAGGACAAGTAGGAGTTAAGCTTGGGGATGCTGATACGTCTCCAATGTATCTATAATTTTTAATTGTTCCATGCTGTTATATTATCAATCTTGGATGTTTTATAATCATTTTATAGTCATATTATATCATTTTTTGGTACTAACCTATTGACATAGTGCCAAGTGCCAGTTGCTGTTTTTTCCATGTTTTTTACATCGCAGAAAATCAATACCAGATGGAGTCCAAATGCCAGGAAACTCCACAGAGAATTTTTATGGGCCAGAAGGAACACAACGGGCCCTGGCTGCGCCTGGGGGGTGCCCCGAGGGAGGCACAACCCACCAGGGCACGCCAGGAGGCCCAGGCGCGCCCTGGTGGGTTGTGCCCACCTCGGGTGCCCCCTGGACTGCCCTTTGCTCTATAAATACCCCAATATTCCAAAAACCCTCAAGGGGTCAACGAAATATTCATCAAGCCACCACAGAGTCCAGAACCACCAGATCCAATCTAGACACCATCTCGGATGGGGTTCACCACCTCCATTGGTGCCTCTCCGATGATGCGTGAGTAGTTCTTTGTAGACCTTCGGGTCCGTAGTTAGTAGCTAGATGGCTTCCTCTCTCTCGCTGGATTCTCAATACAATGGTCTCTTGGAGATCCATATGATGTAACTCTTTTGCGATGTGTTTGTTGGGATCGATGAACTTTGAGTTTATGATCAGATCTATCTTTTTATATCCATGAAAGTTATTTGAGTTTCTTTGATCTCTTATATGCATGATTGCTTATAGCCTCGTATTTCTTCTCCGATATTTGGGTTTTGTTTGGCCAACTTGATCTATTTATCTTGCAATGGGAAGAGGTGCTTTGTAGTGGGTTCGATCTTACGGTGCTTGATCCCAGTGACAGAAAGGGAAACGACATGTATGTATCGTTGCTACTAAGGATAAAACGATGGGGTCTATCTCTACATAGATAGATCTTGTCTACATCATGTCATCATTCTTATTGCATTACTCCGCTTTTCCATGAACTTAATACACTAGATGCATGCTGGATAGCGGTCGATGTGTGGAGTAATAGTAGTAGATGCAGGCAGGAGTCGGTCTACTAATCTTGGACATGATGCCTATATAATGATCATTGCCTGGATATCGTCATAATTATTTGAAGTTCTGTCAATTTCCCAACAGTAATTTGTTCACCCACCGTTTGCTATTTTTCTCGAGAGAAGCCACTAGTGAAACCTACGGCCCCCGGGTCTCCTTCTCATATATTTGCCTTTGCGATCTACTTTTTCCTTGCATTTATTTTCAGATCTATTAAACCAAAAATACAAAAATACCTTGCTGCATTTTATTTCTATTTATTTTATTTGGTGTTCGATCTATCAATTTATTACAACTTATTCCCGTCCGCACGCCATTTTTGGCGCCGTTACCCGAAAGGGATTGACAACCCCTTTAACACGTCGGGTTGCGAGGTGTTGTTATTTGTGTGCAGGGGCTGTTTACATTGTGTTGCTTGGTTCTCCTACTGGTTCGATAACCTTGGTTTCATGTCTGAGGGAAATACCTACCGCCGTTGTGCTGCATCATCCCTTCCTCTTTGGGGAAATACTGACGTAGCTTCAAGCGACATCAAGCAATCAAAGAACTCAACTATGATTTCAAACTTGCCGGTGAGAAGAGGTTATATGATATTAGCTCATTAGATGAATGGAGAACCCGGCTTATGAAAATGCCAAGTTATTTAAAGAAAAAGTTAAAAGATGGCATGATAAAAGAATCCAAAAGCGTGCGTTCAAAGTTGGAGAATATGTTCTTTTGTAAAACTCTCGTTTTAGATTCTTTGCAGGAAAACTCCTCTCCAAATGGGAAGGACCCTATGTTATTGAGGAGGTTTATCGATCTAGAGCTATCAAAATAAATAATGCCGAAGGTACTAACCCGAAGGTTGTCAATGGGCAACGAATAAAACATTATATCTCATGTACGCCCATTAAGAGGAGGTACGTGATACGGTAAGTAAATGGACTCCGAAAAATACGCAAAAATATTTTCTGTCAGTTTTGGAAAATAACAAAAAATAGGAAAATAAGAAACTACCGGGAAGGTCACCCTGGCCAGGCGCGCCCAGGTGGGTTGTGCCCACCTCGGGTACCTTCCAAACTCCGTTTTTCTTCTGTTTGCTTGTTCCCCAAGATAAAAAATCTTTATATACCCCCCAAACCTATTGACCACTGTATCGCGGAGAAATCTTCTGTTCTCTTTTCTTGCTGTTTTCGGTCAGATCTGTTGAGCCAGGCATCATGTCTTCTTCTTCCTCCAACAACGTGGAAGAGGATGCTTGGTTGATGAAGATCGAGCTGAAGAGAGAAGATCCCATAGAAGCCGTAAAAGGGGACAAGAGCAAGGAGGCTATCGGAGATCAAGCGTCGGTGGTTGAGCAGGCCTGGCCTACTGAGGAAGAAGAAGAAGATATCCTTAAACCTTATTATGCTCATCTTACCCCGGCTGAGATTGAAGCTTTCGAATCATTAAAACGGTTTGTGTGCAAAATAAATATCTCACTCGTGAAAATATTCTGCATCAAGAGCACATCATCTTCCTCGGGAGCGTCACCCATAGATTGGAGAATCTCTTGATCATGAAGGACGGGATCGCCTCTACTTCATCACCACCACCACCACCACCTCCTTCTTCATCACCAAAAGAACATTGAGTATCGGGTATGGGCACTCCCCTTGGCTTCCGCCAAGCTTGGGGGAGGTGCCCCGGTATCGTATCACCCCCACTATATTTTGCCTTTACTTATTTTAGTTCGATCCATAGTTATATTTTGCTTTAGATGAATAGAAGTTTATTTCGATCCTTTCTTTTCGAGAGTTTGCTTACTGATCTATCCTTGTAATCATGTGTGATATATATAATATAGTTTAGTTCGAGTTTTCGCTTTCTTTACTTTCTTGTTTCAATAAAAAAAGGAAATAAATGAAAAAGATCATATGCTGATCTTATGGTAGGTGATGACACCACATAAGGAAAAGTATAAGTAGAAAATTTTATTGGAGATTGACAAACATATCATTGGTCAATGATGCAACTCATGAAAGAATTAATAAGGGAAGATAAGATTCACATATAAATACACTATCCTGGAAATCTTTTGTGATTGTGAGCCCCCATCAAAATATTATATGCCAAAATTGTTGACGTTGGACAAGGAAGAGAACATAATGATTTATGTTTGTTCATATTCACATAGAAGTTATATTGTCATAGATCCTTCAACAGGTGGTGCTTGTCCCTATCTTTGCTAGCCAAAAATTCCGCACCAAGTAGAGATACTACTTGTGCATCCAAAAACCCTTAAACCCAAATCTTATTTTCAAGAGTCCACCACACCTACCTAGGGATTGAGCAAGATCCCTCAAGTAAGTTGCCATCGATGCAATAAGGCAATAAAAATTGCTTCTAAAAGTGTTAGATCATTTAGTGTAAGAGAAAATTGAGCGTTGTACGAACTTGTGATAGCAAAGAAATAAAAGTGACAGACAGCAAAATAAAGGTTGCTATCATAAGGGGCAATATAACGTGATGTTCTTTTGCACTAAGGGGTTGAGCATACAAACAAATAAGCGCATGGCAACCTATGCTTCCCTCTACGAAAGGCCTATCTTTTACTTTTATGTATTTACTTGTATGCAAGAGTCAAAGTTTTTCTCCCTTTTCCTTTTTATTTTTCTCCTTTGGCAAGCATCATGTGGTGAGGAAAGATCTAGGCACATATGTCCAGTTGAATATGGGTAGTATGTGAGTTATTATTGTTGACATCAGCCTTGAGGTGAATACGTTGGGAGGCGAAATTATAAGCCCCTATTTTCTATGTGTCCGATTAAAATGTTTTGCTCATGTGTATGCGGCGAGTGTTAGCAATCATAGAAGACTATATGATGTTGAGTATGTGGACTTGCCTAAAGGCTCCGATACGTGACCCTTCCTGAAAAGATGATGAACTGTAGTTGCAAAGTTGACTGAAAACATAGTTTGTTGGTTTACAATAGAGTTTATGCTTTATACTTCGATAGTGTGATGAATTGTTACTTATTCATGAGAAGTCTATGATAAAAAGTTCTATGACAAAAGTTTTATGTTTAAGTTTGTTGTTGTTATAATAATTCACATGATGCTTCTATGTCCGTATTTTGTTTTTATCGACACCTCTCTCTCTAAGCATGAGGAAATGTTTTCGATTTTGGTTTTCGCTTGAGGACAAGCAAGGTCTAAGCTTGGGGGAGTTAATACGTCCATTTTGCATCATGTTTACCTACTATTATTTATGATGTTTTTATGCATAATAATGCTTTTTGGAGTAATTCTAATGCCTTTTCTCTCATAATGTGCAAGGTTCACACAAAGAGGGAGAATTCCGGCAGCTGGAAATCTGGGCCTGGAAAAGCTACGTCAGGCTACCTATTCTGCACAACTCCAAACAAGCTGAAACTTCAAAAGGATTTTTTATGGAATAAATAAGAAATACTGGGGCAAATAACCACCGAAGGGGACCACCTGGTGAGCACAAGACACCAGGGCGCGCCTGGCCCCCCAGGCGCTCCCTTGTGGGTTGTGCTCAGCCCGGCCCACCTCCGGTGCCCATCTTTTGGTAAGTCATTTTGACCTAGAAAAAATAAGGAGAGGAATTTCAGGACGGAGCGCCGCCGTCTCGAGGCGGAACTTGGGCAGGAGCACTTTTGCCCTCCGGCGGAGCGATTCCGCCGGGGGAACATCCCTCCCGGAGGGGGAAATCATCGTCATCATCATCACCAACAACTCTCCCATCTTGGGGAGGGCAATCTCCATCAACATCTTCAACAACACCATCTCATCTCAAACCCTAGTTCATCTCTTGTGTTCAATCTTGTTACCGGAACTATAGATTGGTGATTGTGGGTGACTAGTAGTGTTGATTACATCTTATAGTTGATTACTATATGGTTTATTTGGTGGAAGATTATATGTTTAGATTCAATATGCTATTTAATACCCCTCTGATCTTGAACATGATTATTATTTGTGAGTAGTTACCTTTGTTCTTGAGGTCACGGGAGAAATCATGTTGCAAGTAATCATGTGAACTTGATATGTGTTTGATATTTTGATAGTATATATGTTGTGATTCCCTTAGTGGTGTCATGTGAATGTCGACTACATGACACTTCACCATATTTGGGCCTAAGGGAATGCATTGTGGAGTAGTTATTAGGTGATGGGTTGCGAGAGCGACAGAAGCTTAAACCCTAGTTTATGCGCTATTCCGTAAGGGACCGATTGGATCCAAAAGTTTAATGCTATGGTTAGAATTTATTCTTAATACTTTTCTCGTATTTGTGGATGCTTGCAAGGGGGTTAATCATAAGTAGGAGGTTTGTTCAAGTAAGAACAGCACCAAAGCACCGGTCCACCCACATAACAAATTATCAAAGTAGTGAACACGAATCGAACCAACATGATGAAAGTGACTAGATGAAATTCCCGTGTACCCTCAAGAATGCTATGCTTATTATAAGAGACCGTTTTGGTGTGTCCTTTGCCTCAAAAGGATTGGGCTATCTTGCTGCACTTTTGTTACTACTATCGTTACTTGCTCGTTACAAATGGTCTTGCTATCAAACAACTATGTTACTTGCAATTTCAGCACTTGCAGACATTACCTTGCTGAAAACCACTTGTTATTTCCTTCTGCTCCTCGTTGGGTTCGACACTCTTACTTATCGAAAAGGCTACAATTGATCCCATATACTTGTGGGTCATCATTGGCCAAACCAAATCAATAGATCGGAGAGAAATACAAAGCTATCTTAATCATGCATAAAAGAGTCCAAAGAAGACTCAAATAATATTCATAGATAATTTGATCATAAACCCACAATTCATTAGATCTCAACAAATACACCACAAAAGAAGATTACATCGAATAGATCTCCAAGAACATCGAGGAGAAGATTGTATTAAAGATCAAAGAGAGAGAATGATCCATCTAGCTACTAGCTATGGACCCGTAGGTCTGTGGTAAACTACTCACACATCATCAGAAGGGCAGCAAGGTTGATGCAGAAGCCCTCCGTGACCGAATCCCCCTCCAGCGAAGTACCGAAAAAGGCCCCAAGATGGGATCTCACGAGGAGATAAACTTGCGGCGGCAAAAAAGTATTTTTGGTGTGTCCTCTGGTCTACGGGGAATATTTGGGTATTTATAGAAGAAGAATTAGGGCTAGAGGTGCCACAGGGGGCCCGCAAGCTTGGGTGGCTTCCCCCTAGGATGCCCCCTCCGAGCTTGTCGTGGCCTGGCCTCCTCCTGAAGCTTCCAGGGTGTCTTGTGGTCCAATAAAAATCATCAAAAAGTTTTGTTCCATTTGAACTCCGTTTGGTATTGATTTTCTGTAAAGACAAAGACAAGGAAAAAGCAGCAACTGGCACTGGTCACTAGGTTAGTGCCAAAATGATATAAAATAGCATCACAATGCATATAAAACATCCAAGATTGATAATATAATAGCATGGAACAATAAAAAATTATAGATACATTGGAGACATATCAAGCATCCCCAAGCTTAAGTCCTGCTCGTCCTTGAGTAGGTAAATGATAAAAACGGAATTTTTGATGTGGAATGCTACCTAACATGTTTATCATGTAATCTTTCTTTTGTGGCATGAATATTTAGATCCATAAGATTCAAAACAAAAGTTTAATATCGACATAAAAACGATACTACTTCAAGCATACTAAAAAGCAATGATGTCTTCTCAAAATATCATGGCTAAAGAAAGTTATCCCTACAAAATCATATAATCTTGTCATGCTCTATCTTCTTAACAGAAAGTATTTATCATGCACAACCCCGATGACAAGCCAAGCAATTGGTTCATACTTTTTAACGCGCTTCAGCTTTTTCAACTCTCACGCAATACATGAGTGTGAGCCATGGATATAGCACTATGGGTGGAATAGAATACGATGTTGGAGGTTGTGTGGAGAACACAAAAAGGAGAAAGTCTCACATTGATGAGGCTAATCAACGGGCTATGGATATGCCCATCAATTGATGTCAATGCAAGGAGTAGGGATTGCCATGCAACGGATGCACTAGGGCTATAAGTGTATGAAAGCTCAAAAGAAAACTAAGTGGGTGTGCATCCAACTTGCTTGCTCCTGAAGACCTAGGGCGTTTTGAGGAAAGCCATCATTGCAATATACAAGCCAGGTTCTATAATAAAAATTTCCCACTAGTAATATATGAAATTGACAAAATAGGAGACTCTCTACCATGAAGAACGGTGCTACTTTGAAGCACAAGTATGGAAAAAGGATAGTAACATTGTCCCTTCTTTTTTTTTACTCTTTTTTTATTGGGCTCTTTTGGCCTCTTTTTATATATTTTTATATTTTCCTTTATTTTTCATCCGGAGTCTCATCCCGACTTGTGGGGGAATCATAGTATCCATCATCCTTTCCTCACATGGGACAATGCTCTAATAATGATGATTATCACACTTCTGTTACTTGTAACTCAAGAATTACAACTCGATACTAGAACAAAAATATGACTCTATATGAATGCTCCGGCGGTGTACCTGAAGGAAATATGCCCTAGAGGCAATAATAAGGTTGTTATTTTATATTATATTTCCTTATTCATGATAAAGGTTTTTTATTCATGCTAGAATGTATTGATCGGAAACTTAAATACATGTGTGAATACATAAACAAATATTGTGTCCCTAGTAAGCCTCTACTAGACTAGCTCATTGATCAAAGATGGTTAAGGCTTTCTAACCATAGACATGTGTTGTCATTTGATAACGGGATCACATCATTAGGAGAATGATGTGATGGACAAGACCCATCCATTAGCTTAGCATAATGATCGTTCAGTTTTATTGCTATTGCTTTCTTCATGTCAAATACATATTCCTTCGACTATGAGATTATGCAACTCCCGGATACTGGAGGAATGCCTTGTGTGCTATCAAACATCACAACGTAACTGGGTGATTATAAAGATGCTCTATAGGTATCTCCGTAGGTGTTTGTTGAGTTGGCATAGATCGAGATTAGGATTTGTCACTCCAAGTATCGGAGAGGTATCTCTGGGCCCTCTCGATAATACACATCATAAGCTAGCAAGCAAATGACTAAGGAGTTGGTCATGGGGTGATGTATTACAAAACGAGTAAAGAGACTTGCCGGTAACGAGATTGAACTAGGTATAAAGATACCGACGATCGAATCTCGGGCAACTAACATACCGATGGACAAAGGGAATTGCGTATGTTGTCATAACGGTTAGACCGATAAAGATCTTCGTAGAATATGTAGGAGCCAATATGGGCATACAAATTCCGCTATTGGTTATTGACCGGAGAGGTGTCTCGATCATGTCTACATAGTTCTCGAACCCGTAGGGTCCGCACGCTTAATGTTCGATGACGATATAGTATTATATGAGTTATGTGATTTTGTGACCGAATGTTGTTTGGAGTCCCGGATGAGATCACAGACACGACGAGGAGTCTCGAAATGGTCGAGAGGCGAAGATTGATATATAGGACGATGGTATTCGGACACCGGAGGTGTTTCAGGGGCTACTGGGTACTTATCGGGTCACCGGAAGGGGTTCCGGGCACCCCCGGCAAAAGATATGGGCCTTATGGGCCAAGAGGGGAAACACACCAGCCACAAGGGGCTAGTGCGCCCCCATATGGGCCAGCCTAAGGAGGATAAGGAAAGGGGGGAGGGAAAGGAAAGTGTGGATTAGGATTCCCACTTCCTCCCCCCTCCCCTCTTTCCTTCCACCTTGGGGATACATGGCAGGGGGGCGCGGCCAGGGCAGGAGCCCTAGGGCCGGCCGGCCACCTATGTGGTGCGCCAGGCTGCCTCCCCTCCCCCTCCCACCTATATATATGTGGGGTCGTGTGTGGCGCCCCCTCCACCGTTTACACCCCGGTCATATTTTCGCAGTGCTTAGGCGAAGCCCTGCGGAGATCACTTCACCGCTGGCACGCCGTCGTGCTGACGAAACTCATCTACTACCTCGACGTCTTGCTAGATCAAGAAGGCGAGGGACGTCACCGAGCTGAACGTGTGCAGAACGTGGAGGTGCCGTGCGTTCGGTACTTGATTGGTTGACGTGAGAAGAAGTTCGACTACATCAACCGCGTTGTGAAACGCTTGCGCTTACGGCCTACATGGGTACGTAGACACACTCTCCCTCTCCTTGCTATGGATCTCCATGGATATATTATTGTGTGTGCGTAGAATTTTTTTTGTTTTCCATGCAACGATTCCCAACAGTGGCACCATGAGCCAGGTCTATGCGTAGATGATATGCACGAGTAGAACACAAAGAGTTGTGGGCGGTGATAGTCATACTGCTTTACCACCAACACCTTATTTTGATTCGGCGGTATTGTGGGATGAAGCGGCCCGGACCAACCTTACATGTCCACACGCATGAGATCGGTACCACCAACAGACATGCAACTAGTTTTGCATAAAGGTGGCTGACGGGTGTCTGTTTCTCCTACTTTAGTTGAATCGAATTTGACTGCAGCCTGGTCCTTGAAGAAGATTAAAACAACAAACTTGACGAATCACCGTTGTGGTTTTTGCCGTAGGTAAGAACGGTTCTTGCTAGAAACCCGTAGCAGCCACGTAAAACTTGCAACAACAAATTAGAGGACGTCTGACTTGTTTTTGCAGGGTATGTTGTGATGTGATATGGTCAAGACATGATGTGATATACGTTATTGTATGAGATGATCATGTTATGTAAGTTATCGGCAACCGGCAGGAGCCTTATGGTTGTCTCTTTATTGTATGAAATGCAAACGCCATGTAATTGCTTTACTTTATCACTATGCGTTAGCGATAGTTGTACAAGCAATAGTTGGCGAGACGACCACGATGCAACGATGGAGATCAAGGTGTCGAGTCGGTGACGATGAAGATCATGACGATGCTTTGGAGATGCGGATCAAAAGCATAAGATGATGATGGCCATATCATGTCACATATTTTGATTGCATGTGATGTTTATCCTTTATGCATCTTACTTTGCTTAGAACGGCGGTAGCATTATAAGATGATCCCTTCACTTAATTTCAAGATAAAAGTGTTCTCCCTGAGTATGGACCGTTGCTACAGTTCATCGTTTCGAGACACCACGTGATGATCGGGTGTGATAGACTCTACGTTCACATACAACGGGTGTAAGACAGTTTTACACATGCAAAATACTTGGGTTAAACTTGACGAGCCTAGCATGTACAGACATGGTCTCGGAACACCGGAGACCGAAAGGTCGAACATGAGTCATATAGTAGATATGATCAACATAGAGATGTTCACCATTGATGACTACCCCGTCTCACGTGATGATCGGACATGGGTTAGTTGATTTGGATCATGTATCACTTAAATAACTTGAGGGATGTTAATTTAAGTGGGAGTTCATTAGTAATTTGATTAATTCAACTTAAAAACTTATCATGAACTTAGTCTTAATAGTTTTTGCATATCTATGTTGTAGATCAATAGCTCGCAATATAGCTCTCCTATTTTTGATATGTTCCTAGAGAAAAATAAGTTGAAAGATGATAGTAGCAATGATGCGGACTGGGTCCATGATCTGAGGATTATCCTCATTGTTGCACAGAAGAATTATGTGCTTGATGCACCGCTAGGTGACAGACCTATTGCAGGAGCAGATGTAGACGTTATGAACGTTTGACAAGCTCGATATGATGACTACTTAAAAGTTTAGTGCGCCATGATTTACGGCTTAGAACCGGGACTTGAAAAACGTTTTGAACGCCATGGAGCATATGAGATGTTCCAAGAGCTGAAATTGGTATTTCAGACTCATGCCCGTGTCAAGAGGTATGAGACCTCTGACAAGTACTTTGCCTACAAGATGGAGGAGAATAGCTCAACCAGTGAGCATGTGCTTAGAATGTCTGGGTACTACAATCGCTTGAATCAAGTGGGAGTTAATCTTCCAGATAAGAATAGTGATTAACAAAGTTCTCTAGTCACCATACCAAGCTACTAGAACTTCGTGATGAACTATAATATGCCAGTGATGACGAAAATGATTCCCGAGCTCTTCGCGATGCCGAAATCGGCGATGGTAGAAATTAAGAAAGAGTATCAAGTGTTGATGGTTAACAAGACCACTAGTTTCAAGAAAAAGGGCAAGGGAAAGAGAGGGAACTTCAAGAAGAATGGCAAGCAAGTTGCCGCTCCCATGAAGAAGCCCAAAGCTGGACCCAAGCCTGAAACTGAGTGCCTCTACTGCAAAGGAAATGGTCACTGAAAAGGGAACTGCCCCAAATACTTGGCGGATAAGAAGGATGGCAAAGTGAACAAAGGTATATTTGATATACATGTTATTGATGTGTACCTTACTAGTATTAATGTTAGCCCCTGGGTATTTGATACCGGTTCAGTTGCTAAGATTAGTAACTCGAAACAGGAGTTACAAAATAAACAGAGACTAGTTAAGCGTGAGGTGACGATGTGTGTTGGAAGTGATTCCAAGGTTGATACGATCACCATCACACACTCCCTCTACCTTTGGGATTAGTGTTGAACCTAAATAAATGTTATTTGGTGTTTGCGTTGATCATGAATGTGATTTGATCATGTTTATTGCAATACGATTATTCATTTAAGTCAAAGAATAATTGTTGTTCTATTTACATGAATAAAACCTTCTATGGTCATACACCCAATGTGAATGGTTTATTGAATCTCGACCGTAGTGATACACATATTCATAATATTGATGCCAAAAGATGCAAAGTTAATAATGATAGTGCATCATACTTGTGGCACTGTCGTTTAGGTCATATTGGTGTAAAGCGCATGAAGAAACTCCATGCAGATGGGATTTTGGAATCACTTGATTATGAATCATTGGATACTTGCAAACAATGCCTCATGGGCAAGATGACTAAAACTTCGTTCTCCAGAACAATGGAGCGAGCTAATGACTTATTGGAAATATACATACCGATGTATGCGGTCCGATAAGTGTTGAAGCACGCGACGAGTATTGCCATTTTCTGACCTTCACAAATGATTTGAGTAGGTATGGGTATATCTACTTAATGAAACACAAGTTTGAAACATTTGAAAAGTTCAAAGAATTTCAGAGTGAAGTGGAGAATCATCGTAACAAGAAAATAAAGTTTCTACGATCTGATCGTGGAGACAAATATTTGAGTTACGAGTTTGGCCTTCATTTAAAACAATGTGGAATAGTTTCACAACTCACGCCACCTGGAACACCACAGCGTAATGGTGTGTCTGAACGTCATAACCGCACTTTATTAGATATGGTGCGATCTATGATGTCTCTTACCGATTTACCACTATCGTTTTGGGGATATGCATTAGAGACAGCCGCATTCACATTAAATAGGGCGTCGTCTAAATCCGCTGAGACGACATCGTATGAACTGTGGTTTGGCAAGAAACCTAAGCTGTCGTTTCTTAAAGTTTGGGGTTGCGACACTTATGTCAAAAGGCTTCAGCCTGATAAGCTCGAACCCAAATCGGAGAAGTGCATCTTCATAGGATACCCTAAGGAAACAACTGGTTACACCTTCTACCACAGATCCGAAGGCAAGATCTTTGTTGCCAAGAATGGAACCTTTCTAGAGAAGGAGTTTCTCTCGAAATAAGTGAGTGGGAGGAAAGTAGAACTTGATGAGGTAATCGTACCTTCTCTCGAATTGGAAAGTAGCACATCAGAGAAACCTGTTCCCGTGATGCCTACACCAACTAGAGAGGAAGCAAATGATAATGATCATGAAACTTCAGATCAAGTTGCTACTGAACCTTGTAGGTCAACCAGAGCACAATCTACACCAGAGTGGTACGGTAATCCTGTTCTAGAAGTCGTGTTATTAGACCAAGGCGAACCTACGAACTATGAAGAAACTATTATGAGCCAAAATTCCGACAGATGGCTTGAGGCCATGAAATCCGAGATAGGATCCATGTATGAGAACAAAGTGTGGACTTTGGTGGACTTGCCTGATGATCAGCAAGCCATAAAGAATAAATGGATCTTCAAGAAGAAGACTAAAACTGAAGGTAATGTTACTGTCTACAAAGCTCGACTTATCGCAAAAGGTTTTTGACAAGTTCAAGGAGTTGACTATGATGAGACTTTCTCACCCATAGCGATGCCCAAGTCCGTCTGAATCATGTTAGCAATTGCCGCATTTTTATGATTATGAAATCTGGCAAATGGACGTCAAAACTGCATTCCTTAATGGATTTCTTAAAGAAGAGTTGTATATGATGCAACCAGAAGGTTTTATCGATCCTAAAGGTGCTAACAAAGTGTGCAAGCTCTAGCGATCCATCTATGGACTGGTGCAAGCATCTCAGAGTTGGAATATACGCTTTGATGAGGTGATCAAAGCATATGGTTTTATATAGACTTATGGTGAAGCCTGTATTTACAAGAAAGTGAGTGGGAGCTCTGTAGCATTTCTGATATTATATGTGGATGACATATTATTGATTGGAAATGATTTAGAATCCCGAATAGCATAAAAAGGATACTTGAATAAGAATTTTTCAATGAAATACCTCAGTGAAGCTACTTATATATTGGGCATCAAGATCTATAGGGATAGATTGAGACGCTTAATATGACTTTCACAAATCACATACCTTGACAAGATTTTGAAGAAGTTCAAAATGGATCAGTCAAAGAAAGGGTTCTTGCCTGTGTTGCAAGGTGTGAAGTTGAGTAAGACTCAAAACCCGACCACGACGGAAGATAGAGAGAGAATGAAAGTCATTCCCTATGCCTCAGCCATAGGTTCTATAAAGTGTGCCATGTTGTGTACCAAACCTGTTGTGTACCTTACCATGAGTTTGGAAAGGGGGTACAATAGTGATCCAGGAGTAGATCACTGGACATCGGTCAAAATTATCCTTAGTTACCTAAGAGGACTAAGGAGATATTTCTCGATTATGGAGGTAATAAAGAGTTTGTCGTAAAGGGATACATTGATGCAAGCTTTGACGCCGATTCAGAAGACTTTGAGTCTCAATCTGGAAACATATTAAAAGTGGGAGCAATTAGCTAGAGTAGCTCCAAACAGAGCTTCGTAGACATAGAAATTTGCAAAAATACATACGGATCTGAATGTGATAGACCCGTTGACTAAACTTCTCTCACAAGCAAAACATGATCACTCGTTAATACTCTTTGGGTGTTAATCACATGGCGATGTGAACTAGATTATTGACTCTAGTAACTCTTTGGGTGTTGTTCACATGGCGATGTGAACTATGGGTGTTAAATCACATGGTGATGTCAACTAGATTATTGACTCTAGTGCAAGTGGGAGACCGAAGGAAATATGCCATAGAGGCAATGATAAAGTTGTTGTTTCATATTATATTTCCTTATTCATGATAAAGGTTTATTATTCATGCTAGAATTGTATTGATCGGAAACTTAAATATATGTGTGAATACATAAACAAATACCGTGTCCCTAGTAAGCCTCTACTAGACTAGCTCGTTGATCAAAGATGGTTAAGGTTTCCTAACCATAGACATGTGTTGTCATTTGATAACGTAATCACATCATTAGGAGAATGATGTGATGGACAAGACCCATCCGTTAGCTTAGCATAATGATCGTTCAGTTTTATTGATATTGCTTTCTTCATGTCAAATACACATTCCTTCGACTATGAGATTATGCAACTCCCGGATACCGGAGGAATGCCTTGTGTGCTATCAAACTTCACAACGCAACTGGGTGATTATAAAGATGCTCTACAGGTATATATCTCCGAAGGTTTTTGTTGAGTTGGCATAGATCGAGATTAAGATTTTTCACTCCGAGTATCGGAGAGGTATCTCTGGGCCCTCTCGGTAATACACATCATAAGCTTGCAAGAAAACGACTAAGGAGTTGGTCATGAGGTGATGTATTACAGAACGAGTAAAGAGACTTGACAGTGGTGAGATTGAACTAGGTATGAAGATACCGACGATCGAATCTCGGGCAAGTAACATACTGATGGACAAAGGGAATTGCGTATGTTGTCATAACGGTTCGACCGATAAAGATCTTCGTAGAATATGTAGTAGCCAATATGGGCATCTAGGTTCCTCTATTGGTTATTGACCGGAGAGGTGTCTCGGTCATGTCTACATAGTTCTCGAACCCGTAGGGTCAGCACGCTTAACGTTCGATGACGACAGAGTATTATATGAGTTATGTGATTTGGTGACCGAATGTTGTTCGGAGTCCCGGATGAGATCAAGGACATGACGAGGAGTCTCAAAATGGTCGAGAGGTAAAGATTGATATATAGGACGATGGTATTCGGACACCGGAAGTGTTTCGGGGGGTACCGGGTACTTATCGGGTCACCAGAAGGGGTTCCGGGCACCCCCGACAAAAGATATGGGCCTTATGGGCCAAGAGGGGAAACACACCAGCCACAAGGGGCTGGTGCGCCCCCCATATGGGCCGGCCTAAGGAGGATAAGGAAAGGGGGGAGGGGAAGGAAAGTGTCAATACATGGCAGGAGGGCGCGGCTAGGGCAGGAGCCCTAGGGCCAGTCGGCCACCTATGTGGTGCGCCAGGCTGCCTCCCCTCCCCCTCCCACCTGTATATATGTGGGAGGGGGGCGCCTAGCACACACGAGACAATTGTCTAGCCATGCGCGGCGCCCCCCTCCACCGTTTACACCCCCGATCATATTTTCGTAGTGCTTAGGCGAAGCCCTGCGGAGATCACTTCACCATCACCGTCACCATGCCGTCGTGCTGACGAAACTCATCTACTACCTCGATGTCTTGCTTTATCAAGAAGGCGAGGGATGTCACCGAGCTGAACGTGTGCAGAACGCGGAGGTGCCGTGCGTTCGGTACTTGATCGGTTGACGTGAGAAGAAGTTCGACTACACCAATCGTGTTGTGAAACGCTTCCGCTTACGGTCTACGAGGGTACGTAGACACACTCTCCCTCTCGTTGCTATGCATCTCCATGGATAGATCATTGTGTGTGCGTAGAATTTTTTTGTTTTTCCATGCAACGATTCCCAATAGTATCGGTATGTGCAATGATCTAGCGTGACGTGTATAAAAAATATGAACGGTGGCCAAGCCACAAATACTATGCCAACTATATGATCATGCAAAGCAATATGACAATTGATGCGGCTTGAAGCTACATCGGTATTTCCCCAAAGAGGAAGGGATGATGCAGCACAACGATGGTAGGTATTTCCCTCAGTGATGAGACCAAGGTTATCGAACCAGTAGGAGAACCAAGCAACAACACGTAAGCGGCGCCTGCACACAAATAACAAATACTCACAACCCAACATATTAAAGGGGTTGTCAATCCCTTTCGGGTAACGGCGCCGGAAATTGGCAAACGGACGTGAATAAATTGTAGTAGCTTGATAAATCGAACGCCAAATAAAATAAATAAGAATAAATTGCAGCAAGGTATTTTTGTATTTTTGGTTTAATAGATCTGAAAATATAAGCAAAGGAAAAATAGATCGCAGAGGCAAATAATATGAGAAAGAGACCCGGGGGCCGTAGGTTTCACTAGTGGCTTCTCTCGAGAAAAATAAACGGTGGGTAAACAAATTACTGTTGGGCAATTGACAGAACTTCAAATAATCATGACGATATCGAGGCAATGATCATTACATAGGCATCACGTCCAAGATTAGTAGACCGACTCCTGCCTGCATCTACTACTATTACTCCACACATCGACCGCTATCCAGCATGCATCTAGTGTATTAAGTTCATGGAGAAACGGAGTAATGCAATAAGAACGATGACATGATGTAGACAAGATCTATTTATGTAGAAATAGACCCCATCGTTTTATCCTTAGTAGCAACGATACATATGTGTCAGTTCCCCTTCTGTCACTGGGATCAAGCACCGTAAGATCGAACCCACTACAAAGCACCTCTTCCCATTGCAAGATAAATAGATCAAGTTGGCCAAACAATACCCAAATATCAGAGAAGAAATACGAGGCTATAAGCAATCATGCATATAAGAGATCAAAGAAACTCAAATAACTTTCATGGATAAAAAGGTAGATTTGATCATAAACTCAAAGATCATCCGATCCCAACAAACACACCACAAAAAGAGTGACATGATATGGATCTCCAAGAGAACATTGTATTGAGAATTAAACGAGAGAGAGGAAGCCATCTAGCTACTAACTACAAACCTGAAGGTAAAGAACTACTCACGCATCATCGGAGAGGCACCAATGGAAGTGGTGAACCCCTTCGTGATGGTGTCTAGATTGGATCTGGTGGTTCTGGACTCTGCGGCGGCTGGAATTGATTTTCGTCGACTCCCCTAGGGTTTCTGGAATATTGGGTATTTATAGAGTAAAGAGGCGGTCCGAGGGCACCCGAGGTGGGCACAACCCACCAAGGCGCGCATGTGCCTCCAAGCGCGCCCTGGTGGGTTGTGCTCCCCTCGGAGCAGCCCCCAGGTGCTTCTTCGGCCCATTGGTTGTCTTCTGGTCCAGAAAAAGTTTCGCTGTGTTTGGACTCCGTTTGGTATTGATTTCCTGCGATGTAAAAATATGCAAAAAAACATCAACTGGCGCTTGGCACTATGTCAATAGGTTAGTACCAATCAATGATTTAAATGGGCTATAAAATGATTATAAAACATCCAATATTGATAATATAACAGCATGGAACAATAAAAAATCATAGATACGTTGGAGACGTATCAACAATGATGATATGTGTCATAATGAAAGGAAGAGTGGAAGTTGCATGGCAATATAACTCGGAATGGCTATGGAAATGCCATAATAGGTAGGTATGGTGGCTGT
The DNA here is from genome assembly GCF_018294505.1 of Triticum aestivum. Classification (NCBI taxonomy): domain Eukaryota; kingdom Viridiplantae; phylum Streptophyta; class Magnoliopsida; order Poales; family Poaceae; genus Triticum; species Triticum aestivum. The sequence continues at coordinate 322,804,169 of NC_057805.1, forward strand.
TTTGAGGAAGATATAAGGAGGCTTATGTGTGAGAGAGCGTATCATATCATGGGGTTTGGATGCATCGGCGAAGTTTGCATCACAACTCAAGGTGAGTAAGGGCAATGCACGGCACCGAAGAGGCTAGCAAAATGCGGAAAGGTGAGAGTGCGTATAATCCATGGACTCAACATTAGTCATAAAGAACACACATACTTATTGCAAAAGTTTATTAGCCCTCGAAGAAAAGTACTACTACGCATTATCCTAGGGGGATAGATTGGTAGGAAAAGACCTTCGCTCATCCGCAACCGCCACTCATAAGGAAGACAATCAATAATAAATCATGCTCCCATTTCATAGCATAACGAGAGACCATACGTGCATGCTTCGGGGATCACAAACCTTAACACAAATATTTTTACTAAACCACAATTACTCACTAGAATGACTCTATAATATCACCATTTTTATATCTCGAAACAAATGCAAGGAATCAAACTTCTCGTATATTCAATGATCTTCATGAAAGTTTTATTATATCCCTCTTGAATACCCGTCATATTAGGACTAAATTCATGACTTAAGCAAATTGCCATACTATTTATAAGACTCTCAAAATGTTATAAGTTAAGCATGAGAGTTGATCAATTTCTTCAAAATATAACCACCGACGTGCTCTAAAAATATAAGTTAAGCACTCGAGCAACTACCTAGCTCAAAAGATATAAGTAAAGCACATAGAGTATTCTAATAAATTCACGATTAATGTGTGTCCCTCTCAAAAGGTGTGTCCAGCAAGGATGATTGTTGCAAACTAAAAAGCAAATAAAGCAAAGACTCATATAATACAAGACGCTCCAAGCAAAACACATATCATGTGGTGAATTATATAGCCTCAATTAATTTACCGATGGATTGTAGACAAAACAGGGGATGCCATCCGGGGCATCCCTAAGCTTAGATGCTTGATTGTCCTTGAATATTACCTTGGGACGCCATGGGCATCACCAAGCTTAGGCTCTTGCCACTCCTTATTCCTTAGCCCATCGAAATTTCACCCAAAACTTAAAAAACTTCACAACAGAAAACTCATGAGATCCGTTAGTATAATAAAGCAAATCACCACCTTTAGGTACTGTTGTAAACTCATTCCAATTTATATTTGCATTATATCTACTGTATCCTAACTTCTCCATGGTTCATACCCCCCCCCCCCCGATACTACCCATAGATTCATCAAAATAAGCAAACAATGCATAGAAAACAGAATCTGTCAAAAACAGAACAGTCTGTAGTAATCTGGACTTTAGCCAAACTTCTGTAACTCCAAAAATTCTAAGAAATTAGGAAAGCATGGGAAATTTGTATATAAATCTTGTGTAGAAAAATTCAGATCAAAAGCACGTTTCGGTGAATTTACAAAATTCAAGAATTGAGCGCAAAAGTTTCTGTTTTTCAGCAAAATCAAACCAACTATCACCCAAAATCATCCCAAAGGTCTTACTTGGCACAAAAACTAATTAAAATAATAAAACATAATCATAACAGAAGTATAATTGCATATTTATTGAAAAGAAGAAGAAAAACAAAAACATAAAATAAAATTGGGTTGCCTCCCAACAAGCGCTATTGTTTTACGCCCCTAGCTAGGCATAATGCATAGATCTAGGTATTGTCATCTTTCGTATTCAATCCATAAGTGACCCCCATAATAGATTCATATGGCAACTTAATTTTCTTTCTTGGAAAGTGTTCCATGCCCTTCCTTAATGAAAATTGAAATCTAATGTTTCCTTCTTTCATATCAATAATTGCACCAATCATTCTAAGGAAAGGTCTACCAAGAATTATGGGGCATGTAGGATTGCAATCAATATCAAGCACAATAAAATCTACGGGCACATAGTTCCTATTTGCAGTAATAAGAACATCATTAATTCTTCCCATTTGTTTCTTAACAGTGGAATCTGATAAGTGCAAATTGAAAGAACAATCATCAAGTTTGTGGAAACCTAGCACATCACATAAGGTTTTTGGAATAGTGGAAACGCTAGCACCCAAATCACACAAAGCATTGCACTCATAATCTGTAATCATAATTTTAATGGTAGGTTTCCATTCATCATAAAGCTTTCTAGGGATTGAAACTTCCAACTCAAGTTTTTCTTCAAAAGATTTCATCATAGCATCAATGATATGTTTAGTAAAAGCCTTATTTTGATTATAAGCATGAGGTGAATTAAGCATAGATTATAACAAGGAAATACACTCAATCAATTTTTTTATTAAATTCCTTGAAAATCAAAAGAGTGGGCTCATCACTAGTTAAAGTTTTGACCTCGCCAAACCCACTTTTATCAACTTTTTCATTAAGATCTTCACCCTCCAAATTATTGGGACGCCTTCTAGATAAAGTTGACTCCTCTCCAGTCCCTTCTTTATCAAGTTTTATATTAGCAAACAAAGATTTAATAGGAGTCACACCAATCACTTTAAGATCTTCATCAAGATTATCGCGAAAACTAGAAGAACATACTTTTTCTAGCCATTCTCTCTTAGATCACATCCTAGTGATTCTCTCCCTACATTCATTAATAGAAATTTTGGATTGGTTTTAGAGACTCATTAATATCAAGCTTGAGCGGCATATATCTAATCTTAAAGGAATCAATCTCATGAGAAACTCTATCAACGTTTCTAGCCAAATAATCAATCTTAAGCAATTTTTCTTCTACCATAGCATTGAAAATCTTTTGGGAGTTAATAAAATCTTTAATATTATTCTCAAGATCAGAGGGTATCTTATTATAATTTCCATAAGAATTGCTGTAGGAATTACCATAATTATTAGAGGAATTACTAGGAAACGGTCTAGGATTAAAATTACCTCTATACGCGTTATTACCAAAATTGTTCCTACCAACAAAATTCACATCCATAGATTCATTATTATTCTCAATCAAAGTAGACAAAGGCATATCACTAGGATCAATAGGATCACTCTTGCTAGCAATCAATTTCATAAGTTCATTCATCTTTCCACTCAAAGTATTAATTTCTTCAATAGCATGCACTTTTTACTAGTAGAAGATCTTTCGGTATGCCACTGAGAGTACTTTGCCATAATATTATCTAGGAATTTAGTAGCTTCTCCTAATGTGATTTTCATAAAAGTACCACCCGTAGCGAGATCTAAAAGATTTCTAGATGCAAAATTCAATCCAACATATTTTTTGTATGATCATCCATAAACTTAAACCATGAGTAGGGCAATTTCTTATCATTAATTTCATCCTCTCCCATGTTTGTGCAACATGTTCATGATCAAGTTGCTTAAAATCCATAATATCGTTCCTAAGAGAAACGATCTTAACAGGAGGAAAAATACTTGGAAATAAAAGCATCCTTACACTTATTCCATGAATCAATATATACTATCTTTAGGCAAGGATGAGAACCAAGTTTTAGCACAATCTCGTAGTGAGAATGGAAATAGATTCAATTTAACAATATGATTATCCACATCTTTTTTATTTTGCATATCACACAATCCAACGAAATTATTAATATGGGATGCAACATCTTCATTAGGACTATCAGAAAATTGTTCTTTCATAACAAGATTCAACAAAGCGGCATTAATTTCATAAGATTCCGCACTAGTGGCGGGGGCAATGGGAGTACTAATAAAATCATCATTATTAGTGTTGGAAAAATCACACAACTTAGTATTTTCTTGAGACATCGTGACAGAGCAAGCAATCTAGCACACAAGCAAACAGAAAGCAAATGAAAAAACAAACAAAAAGAAGGCAAATATTTTTGTATTTTTCTAAAAAAGTTTCAGAAGTGGGGGAGAGGAAAACAAGAGGCAAATGACAAATGGTGTAAATGCAAGAGATGAGAGTTTATGATGGGTACTTGGTAGGCTTGATGTAGATCCTCCCCGACAACGGCGCTAGAATTTCTTCCTGATACTTGTTGAGCTTGCATTGGTTTTTCCCTTGAAGAGGAAAGGGTGATGCAGCAAAGTAGAGATAAGTATTTTCCTCAGTTGAGAACCAAGGTATCAATCTAGAAGGAGGAACACACAAGTCACCAATGAGTGTACCTACACAAACAAACAAATACTTGCACCCAACACGATAAAGGGGTTGTCAATCCCTTCACGGTTACTTGCAAGGATGAGATATGATAGTGATAGATATAAAAGATAAGTAAAAGTGCAAAATAAGATAAAGGTAAATAAATTGCAGCAAGGTATCTTTGGGTTTTGGTTTTATAGATCTGAAAATAATATGGTAAAAGGTAGACCCGGGGCCATAGTTTTCATTAGAGGCTTCTCTCTTGAAAGAAATTAAGCATACGGTGGGTAAACAAATTATTGCTGGGCAATTGATAGAAAAGCGAATAATTATAACGATATCCAAGGCAATGATCATGTATGTAGGAATCACATCCGTGACAAGTAGACCGACTCCTGCCTGCTTCTACTACTGTTACTCCACACATCGACTGCTATCCAGCATGCATCTAGTGTATTAAGTTAACAAGAATGGAGTAACACCTTAAGCAAGATGACATGATGTAGAGGAATAGATCTAATCAATATGAACAAAACCCATCTTTTTATCTTTAGTGGCAACAATACAAATACGTGTCATGTCCCCTTCTGTCACTCGATATAAGCACCGCAAGATTGAACCCACTACAAAGCACCTCTCCCATTGCAAGGAAAATCAATCTAGTTGGCCAAACCGAATCAATAGATCGGAGAGAAATACAAAGCTATCTTAATCATGCATAAAAGAGTTCAGAAAAGACTCAAATAATATTTATAGATAATCAGATCATAAACCCACAATTCATAGGATCTCAACAAACACGCAGAAAAGAAGATTACATCGAATAGATCTCCAAGAACATCGAGGAGAACATTGTATTGAAGATTAAAGAGAGAGAGGGGGTCATCTAGCTACTAGCTATGGACCCGTAGGTCTGCGGTAAACTACCCACACATCATTGGAAGGGCAACAAGGTTGATGTAGAAGCCCTCCGTGATCGAATCCCCCTCCCGGGGAGTACCGGAAAAGGCCCCAAGATGGGATCTCACGAGGACAGAAACTTGCGGCGGCGGAAAAGTATTTTTGGTGTGCCCTCTGGTCTACGGGGAATATTTGGGTATTTATAGAAGAAGAATTAGGGCTAGAGGTGCCACAGGGGCCCCACAAGCCTGGGGGCGCGCCCTCCGAGCTTGTCGTGGCCTCGTGGCTCTTCTGGCCTCCTTCCGAAGCTTCCAGGGTGTCTTTTGGTCCAAGAAAAATCGTCAACAAGGTTCGTTCCTTTTGATATTGATTTTCTATAAAGACAAAAACAAGGAAAAAAACAGCAACTAGCACTGGACACTAGGTTAATAGGTTATTCCCAAAAAATGATATAAAATAGCATCATAATGCATATAAAATATCCAAGATTGATAATATAATAGCATAGAACAATAAAAAATTATAGATACGTTGAAGACGTATCAGAGCATATTGTACCATGTGACCTCACACACCATGGCGAACGACAAACGGGGGAAGAAAAGAGGAAAATATGGAGCAACTAGTTTTGGTCCTTGCCGCCCGGCTTTAATAGGTGCTGGTAGGCTCCTCGGGCGGCGCACCGACCAACATGCCTTGAATGTGGGCAGGAAACTGGTGAGCTCCGATTTGGTTTTCTGTGGGTTCAGATTGTCAATCTGGCGTGACAAATGCGTCTGAGCTGCCTCAAATCCTTTCCACACCTGAACTGAGTTTGGGGGTGCAGACAACTTAGATATTAGACATGTGAGTTAGGAATGAGGCCCGGCTGAATACATTTATGGGTCTTGTCCAAACTGTTAGAGCACCTACAACCGGACCCCTCATATTACCCCCACACGTCGGACGGCCTGGTCAGTGACCAATCACTTTTTTGCGACGCAACCAAACCTCTCAAACTAGCCCTATGCGTCCGAGCTGTCCGACACCCCCATACCCAACCCATATGTGGGGTGAATATGAGGAGGATTGGACACGTCCGCCACATCAGATCTGGTCTAGCTTGTCCCATAAATACTCCATTGGACCAAACCCTAGTCAAAGTCCACACCCTCGACCACTCTGCTTCGTTTCCACTGCTCGTCTCCTCGTTTCCCCTCTCCTCCACCATGTCCGGCTCCGCCAACCAATCTGGTAGCGCATCCGACAGTGAGTCTGATCCGTCGACTGGGAAGGGTTCTTGAAGGAGGACTGAAGAAATAAAGGGTGTACCAGTCAGTCCGTGGTCGTATACAGTGCCAAATTTGAAAATCGTGATTGTATATGCTCTTACTTGGAACAAATGGGACGGAATGAGTATCTGATTCGATTGAAGATGTTCTAACCTATATCTTCTATACTTATAGTAGTAGTACTTAAATAGTTGCTACGCGTTGGTGGTGGATCTTTTAAAAAGATTCGCTGCCTCGCGAGCCGTGGGATCTGACACAATCAAGAGGCCAAATGTCTTACTTTATTTTGCAACAGAGGTCTTATTGCGGAAACATTTACAACAGAGGTTATGTTATAGTTTTTTTGCAACATAGGTTATGTTGCGGATTTTTTTTGCAACATAGATCGGGTTGCAGAATGTTTTTCCTGTCTTCACTTTTTTTTCCAACAATGGTGATGTGGCGGGAGAACTTTGGCAACATATGTAATGTTGCAGAAAAATTTAAAACTGAAAATGTGCATAAACATTGATGTTGTTGCCTGTGTCGAGCGCATCGTCGCTGGCCTCAGTAGAGCAATAGCGCTGCCGCTCCCGCTATTTCAGAAGCACGCCGGGGAGAACCACCGCCGCCGCCGCCGCCGACCACCACCACCACCACCGGCGACCGCCACCGCCTACCACTTATGCCAGCTACAGGAGCAGAGAGAAAGGAATGTCTCGATCCATACAGAGGCCGGTCGCAGCCGGCGGAAATCCCACCATCGTCACCGCCGCGGGGGTCTGCCGGGTTGCCTCATAGGCCTACGCTGCCGCCCTCCCTAGTCCCAGCTGCCGCCCTCCCTAGTCCCAGCTGCCGACACCCTCCGTAGTCCCAGCCGCTGCAGGATCTAACCCCTCGTCGATTTGCAACAAGAGGCTAGTTGCATAACCCCTTTATAAAACAATGGACGAGTTGCAGAACGTTGACACATAGGGGTTGGTTCCTAACCGTCTGATTAATAGCCCATCCAATGAACACGGAGGTGGCGGACGCTCACGCAGGATCGATCGGTTGAAGAGAATCATTTTCCACTTAAATAAGGCTAGTCCCGATGATTTTATGTTAGACAGAGATTAATTAAGAAGAGAGTTATGACTTTGTCTTTTACGGTGGTTAATTAAGAAGAGAGATTCTGATAAAGTCACCACTAGCCATATGTGGTTAAAAAAACAAAGCATATTAAATGGAGATAACCCTCCATTGTTAAGAATCCTATCTTCCTGAAGAAGCCTCGGATACAATCAAAATCCAAACCCAACGCCTTGTCATGTGCGTCACTGTGAGGGTGTTTGGATCCAAGGGACTTATTTTAGTCTGACTAAAAATAGTCTCTTTAAGAGGTTAAAGTTCCAAGCACCCCTCACTAAAGAGGGGCTAAAACTAGTCTTGAGACTAAATTTTTTTTAGTGAGGAGTACCCCTACTAAAATGTGGATTAGTCCTCTCTCCTCATTTAACTTCTCTCCTTTAACACATGCAAGTTCTGGATTGAAGAGTTTGGAGGATAATAAATGCTTATTAACTTGATTTTAATCTCTTTAGTATTTGAAACCAAGCATGGGTGAGGCTAGGAAGTTTTAGTCCCACTACTTTTAGTCACACAAAGTCTAAAACGTATCAAACACCCTCTGTGTTGGGCAGGCTGGCGGGTGGGCGTGGAAAGCCGTCGTCAATCCTCGCCGAGCACAGGAGAAAAGGCTGCTCCAATTGGCCCTGCCACCGAGGCCGCGGTCACGTGAAGCCCCTCTTCTGCCTTTCCTCCTCTTTCCCCACTCCCCACTCCCCCCCAACACACCAAAATTTCCCCTTCGCTCGTCTCCGCCATGCCTGGACTCTCCTGACCTAGCTAGCCGTGGCGTGCCCCACAACCCCTCCGCCCCTCTCGCGCGCGTCGCCATTACTCTTCTCCCTCGTCGCGGCATCGCGTGCCTCCACCCCGTCCGCAACCTCCGCCCGTTGGTTGGGTTTGGAGGTAACTTGGAGGTATGTTTCCGTCCAGCGATTAATAGTTAAGAAATCCCACTGACCTCCACAATGCGCACGCGGCACGCCGTCTAGATCCGCCACTGACCCAGCCGGTTGCTCCAGCGTCCAGCCTCCAGCCTCCGCGGGCCGCCGAAGATGGGCTTCATGGGGGCGAAGCTGTTCCCGTCGTGCGAGAGCATGTGCGTCTGCTGCCCGGCGCTGCGCCCGAGCTCGCGCCGCCCCGTCAAGCGGTACAAGAAGCTGCTCGCTGAGATATTCCCCAAGACGCCTGTAAGTGCCCGCTTGTCGCTATTGTTGGCCGGCCTGGTTGGTTGCTGCTGCGGTCGTTGGATATGCTGTGCTGTGCTGTCTTCGATCTATAAGTGGAGTAATCCACATGTTCCTTAAACATGCTCCACAGAACGTGGCCATGTCACATGGTTATCTTCTGCCACTGTGTAATTGTTTTTTGCAGAATGCAGCTTCCGCTGTTGCTTGCAAAGGACACACTAATGCTCACACATACTTGATACTTCAGTATTAGGGCGTATAGTTGCTCATAGAGTAGAGTTTACCTTTGCAGGAGGGTCCCCCAAATGAGAGGAAAATCATGAAGTTATGCGAGTATGCTGCCAAGAATCCCCTGCGCATTCCAAAGGCATGTGACCTTTGCATCATGCTTTCTCACGTTTCATTGCTAGAATATTCGTTAGGAGTCTTTGGTTAATCAATATTCAGTAGGTTTCTCTTCACTGCATGCTTGTCAGATTGCCAAGTTTCTGGAACAGAGGAGTCGCAAGGAGCTGCGCGCTGCTCATTTGAACTATGTCAAGATAATCACTGAAGCATACAGCAAGCTACTCTTCATTTGTAAGGAGCAGATGTGAGTTTCTGAGATTCTTGGCTGCCACTCACGTTTTCTATTTGAAAATGTTAATGGTTTCTGATGAAGCTTCGTGGCTAAAAAGTTATGTTACTGTGTGCATGTGATGGTATAGGGCATATTTTGCCATCAGCCTGGTGAACGTCCTTACCGACCTTCTGGAAAGCAAGCAGGAGAACATTCATATCCTTGGATGTCAAACTTTAGCGAGGTTTATTTACAGCCAGGTGGGCATTATGATGGATCAGACATGCTTAGAGTTATAAACATTGCATTTCAATCTGTTCCTCCTAATCATGAAAGGCTACTACTCGAGTCACTTTATTTTTTTTAGTTATGTATGACATTCACTATGTTGTCACATTCACAGGTAGACAACACATATGCACGAAATATTGAGAGCTTGGTCCACAAAGTGTGCACACTTTCACGGCAACAGGGAGTGGAGCATAGTCTTCTGCGTGCAGCAAGCCTACAGTGTCTCTCAGCAATGGTAAATGTGGCTTTGCAGCTCTCTTTCTTCATTTCTGTTATCTTCTTCACATTTCAAGGTAATTTGTTTGAATGTCCAGTTCAGTTAACTATTGTAATACTCGTGCAGATCTGGTTTATGAAGGAGCATTCATACATATTTGCTGATTTTGATGAGGTAACTACAATCAGTTCTTTTAGTTGCATTGCTCCATTGGTCATTACTTGTGGCTGTGGAGAATCAAAGGAGATTAAGCTTGTTTCTTGGACAGTTGAGTTCCAAATTGCTCAACCTGGTTGCTTGCTTAGTTGCTCGTTTGCACCAGGTTATTACCAATAGAATGCTTGTGTGGTCATAAAGAACACCATTATTTATCTTGTCTTCTGCAGACTGCAAATGTTGTTGACTTATCCAGTTTTTTAATGATTTCTGTTTTGACTTCTAGTAAAATGGTTATATCATGGCACATAAGAACTTTTATATTTCTCAAGTTTAATGCAATGATGGATGTTGACAATCTAACTCTCTTTGACGTGACAGATGGTGCAGTCGGTCTTGGAAAATTATAGGATGGATGGAACTGCTGGTGGTGATGATGACAGACATGCATCACAGCATAACTGGGTTGATGAAATAGTCAGGCGTGAGGGAAGAGCTGGTTTAGGTGGAGGTAATGATGTAAATTTCTGTGGTGCAACAACTACTAGACTGCGATCAGCAAGGGACTCTTCAGCACTGACCAGGTGAAGTGTCATTCTCATTCATATATACCCGCTATAGCACTTTTTCTTTTCCCTAAATTTTGTGCAGAAAAAAAAAGCATGCTGGTGCACATCATACACACTTTTACTGCATTGCAACTTTTCAGTTCATTTTAGTTCTGTATGGTGTCTAGCAATAGTGCATGTCATTCCTTTTCATACTTTGAAGGGTACATACATGCTAGAAGCCTATAACCGAGGTTCAGATACCACACTTAAAAAGTGTAGGTGTCTTTCAACTTCTATTGACAACTTATTTGTATGGCTAGTGTGACCTTGCTATCAAGTACATGCACATTGCACTGGAGATGCAGAAAAAGAGCACGAAACATTGAGAAGAAAATTTCCTTTTGAAGCATAGCAGATTATAATATAAATAAGTCAAGTATGTTTTTTCGCTGTTTAATCCATCAATCAAGGGATGAATGGTAACTTGGCACCAGAAGTAATGGCCTTGAGAATGACCGTCCAACCTATATTCTGTGACATGTTTGATGCTGCTTCTTTTTAATATTCGAGCTCAGATGAACCCAACATATTATGATTCATTTGAATGACTATGCAGGGAGGAGCGTGAATCTCCAGAAGTATGGTCCCATATTTGTGTTCAGAAGCTTGTGGAACTGGCCAAAGAGAGTACAACTATGCGACGCATCCTTGATCCAATGTTTTCTTACTTTGATATGAAGAAACAATGGGCTCCTCGGCATGGATTAGCTTTGCTTGTCTTGTCTGATATGTCTTACCCAGAGAAGAGTTCAGGTAAATTTTTGTTCCCAAGAAGATTTTGAATTTTGAACTATCAATCAAAATAGTAAAAATACGTAGGTCATGTTATGCTATACATGAGCTTTCTATTTATTCTTCTAATTACATGGCATGCTATGAAGATCCTTTTCTTTCTAGTAATAGATAAAGTGTCGTCAATTTTCTTGCTGTTCCATTCTTCCAATCTATTTAGTTATCTTTGAGCAAACACTATGTTTGGCGTTTTCAATTGTTGAATGTATTATAAGTCTTCTTATATTGTTGTGATTGCTCGTTTCTCGGTAGATCGTGACCCATTTTCTGATGGAATACATTTGCAGTCCACAGTGCACTTTCCTTTCCTGTTTGCAACATATTTAAGGTGTTTCCTTGTCTGCTAAAGTGCTAATACATTTGTTTCTCATAGGCAACGAACGATTGATTTTGACTACTGTCATCCGTCATCTGGACCACAAGAATATTTTGCATTGTCCTCAGACTAAATCTGATATTATTCAGACAGCAACATCTTTGGCACGGCAGCTGCGATCACGAGGAGTTTCTCCTGAACTTGCAGTAGCAGGTGACTTGTGCAGGCACTTGAGGAAAACACTAGAGGCCATGGAGTCAGCCAGTGTTGCAGAGCTGAGCTTGAATGAGTCTCTTCAAAATTTCCTGGAGGGCTGTCTTGTTGAAGTCGTAAGAGGAGTATGTCCCACACTATTCCAGTTACACGCTAACATTTGTTAACTGCCATGGATGTTTTTAGTGCATCTTTCTTAGAAATCTGCAACTGCGAGAGCTTTGACGCTGAAGAGTCACACTAGTATATAGTTTTATACATACATTCCCTTCACTTTTGTTAATTTTTTGGAACTTCTTATAGGTTAAAGATGTGCGCCCACTTTATGACATGATGGCAATTACATTGGAGAATTTGCCTTCTATTCCTGCTGTTGCTAGAGCAACTATTGGAAGTTCGCTGATACTTTGCCACATAATCTCTTTGACATCAGTATCTTCGGACGCTCCTATGGTCAGTTCTGAATTTATACTATGCACTCATCAAATAATTTCTAAATTAATAAAGAGTGGTGTGATGAAGTTCAGAAACTGCGTATTCTCTTCTTCACATCAAATAATTTATTGCACTGCATGCTGTTCATCGTTTGCAGAATTCTACTCCGTGATCAGTTGGCTACTTCTGCCATTCTTTGCTGAGTTTTTAATCTAACTCTTCCTAGCAGGTGTTTCCGGAAGCACTCCTCCAGCAGATATTGAGATCCATGGTACATCCAGATGCAGACACTCGTGTGGGGGCGCACCACATATTTTCTGCTGTAATTGTCCGAGGCCCAAGCCATCAGAGGGGTGATTCAGAGTACCTATTTGCAACAAAAAAGTGTCAATCTCGATCACCATCAGTGTTTTCTTCAGCTACTGCTCTACTTGAGAAGTTAAGGAGAGAGAAAGAATGCTTAGGTTCAGATAAGCCTGGACATATGATGCATGATGATGGGAAGGAAAGAAACACCCATGAAGAGGATAATAAGCATGTTTGGGCACGAAAAAGCCCGGCTTATTTTTCAAAGTTGGTCTTTTCTTTCGTCGATCGATGGGCAACACTAGCTAGTTCTGCTGAGGTAACCCAGTCCTGCCCCATCCCCACCTCACCCCTGCAAGGTTCCTTGTTTTGTTGCGATGTATTACCTCTGTTCCATATTAGTTCACGCTCAAATGTATCTAGACGTATTTCAGTGCTACATACATCTGTTTGGGCGTCAACTAATATGGAACGGAGGGAGTATATATTTTTGGGTCTGGTTGGATCACTTGGGCCTCGTTTGGTTGCTGTGGATCCCCCAGGGATCCCGGCCTTTATCCAGGGGGCAAAGCCCACGCAGAAATTGTCCCCGGGAGAGAGAAGCCCAACATTTGGATGACCCAGCCCACGGGGCATGCCGGCCCTAACCCCTCTATTTTCCCGGGTGCAGTTTCCAGGCCTCCGCACTCGTGGAATTTCCCACGGTTCTCTTCTCACGCGCAGTCGTTGTTCGTGACGCCCGCTTCCTTTGTTCATCTCCCCCGGTCCAGTTTCTTTCCTCTTACTCAAAAAAATCTCCCCCGGTCCAGCTGGCAGCTGTTGCCATTTGGTCACATGAATTGAGGGATATTTCCCCCACAAGAGGAGGGGATCGTACATACGCCCTGAATTCCCCCGAGGTGGTTAGCTGCCCTTGGTTTGTTCCCTCCGTCAACCAAATGAGCCCTTAGACTACCCATAGTGGGGAGTAACTTAGACTAGTAACATGCTATGTTACTAGTCTATGTTACTATATAGTGGGGCATAACATATGTGTGGTGTCATGCAACATTTCATTTATTAGGTTGTAGACTCATCTTGTCTTGGTATGTGTGATGTTACTCATTGTGTGAGTAACTAGCTATGTTACTCAATTTATTTCTCTCTTCATTAATTAGCTGCCACATTATCTTTTTTGCTTAGGTGTCATCTATGTTACTCCCACTATGGGTAGTCTTAGAGGGATACACAACTCATTGATCATGATTACTGAAGAAAAAACTTTTGACCCATCTTCCAGGAAACCAAAATCGTCCTGTTAACTGAAGATCAAACAAATCAATTGCTGTCTGCGTTTTGGATACAGGCCAATCAGACCGATAACACTCCTTTTAATTATGAGGCCATTGGTCATTCATACAGCCTCACTGTTCTTTCTTCCCGCCTTAAGGTACGAGTTCCTTTTTAGACTGTATCTTTTAAGTTTTCAAGTATACCCATGAAGAGTTTATCAAGTGATTCTCATTTTCCTCATTTTTGGATAGCACTTTTCTTTCATAAAGAGATACTTAGTCATGTCAATCTCTTTATGCTGCAAGAAATATATCCTTGCATACTATCGAAGTTCTCATTATCTTGGCTAAGTAAAATTTCCCATGTTGAAATAGTGGTTTTGGTGCTGCAGAATTCAAGCAACAGTAATAACATTCAGTTCTTCCAGTTGCCTCTGTCCCTCCGAAGTATTGCTTTAACTCCAAGTGGTAGGATCTGCATAATGAAATTTATGATCACATGTTTCCGCATCCGCATCATGAAGTTCACTCGTCTTATATGCAATTTTTCCAGGAGGCCTGCCCCCTTCTTGCCAACGGTCTATTTTTTCCTTAGCAACGAGTATGCTGGCTTTTGCTGGAAAAGTCTGTCATATTGTTGAATTGGCAGAGTTGCTAAGGTGTTTTACCTCATCCAATGTAAGTACTCTGTTGTAGTACAGAAACTATTAAGATACCTCTGTTTTGTTTTTTCATGTGAAACTTTACTTCAGTTTTCTCAAAAGAAGAAGTATTACCTCTAAGGTGTTTTACATTATCTGGTGTAAGTTCTAGTACATATGCTAATAAGATACTCCTATTATGTTTCTGCATGTGAAACTGTACTTCAGTTTTATATCTAAATAAAAGTATTACTTCTAAGGTACTCCCTCCGTCCCAAAATAAGTGTCGCTGATTTAGTACAACTACTAAATCAGCGACACTTATTTTGGGACGGAGGGAGTATTTTACATTATCTGATGCAAGTCCTAAGTTCTAGTACAGATGCTAATATGATACTCCTATTATGTTTCTTAGGTGAAACTTTACTTTGCTTTTTTTCCAAAAAAAATGTATACTTGCAGTATTTCTTGTGTGCAGCAACGCATGTGTTCATACTAATGTTCATTGGCGTGCCTCACTTTAATGGTAGCTTTCTTGTGGCCTTCTGTGCCCATTGCCCAATTATCTCTTCAATAACTTTTGTTTGTTCTACTCCCTCCGTTCATAAATAAGTGACACTATTTAGCAAATATAAAATTACCTTCAATTTCCTGAACATTTGCTGAAAACTATGTTATCATATTTTTTTGCAGATTGATTCTTATCTAAGAATTGGTGAAGACTTGCAACTCTATGTAAGGTTGCAATCGGATCTTGGCAGCTATGGTTCTGAAAGTGATCAAGACGTTGCTAGGTCTGTACTTTCTGATTGCAGAAAGAAAGTGGGAATAAATGATCAGCAAGTGCTTGATGTGATTGCCTGTGCACTTTCAAATTTAACTGAGGTTAGTCCTGTGAGAATGGTTCAATTTTGTCATCTATTTGCTGTTGACGCTGCATTTTATGGCACTAGTGAGATCACATACTGATGCTGTTGAAAGTGAAGGTAACGTACTATTTCCTAATGTTCTTATAACTGCGTTATCAGATGGACAAGGATGCAGTGGCGAAGGAGCTCACAGAGATGTTTACTCCTGAAGAAGTTCCCTTGTTTGGTTCAAATTCAGCCCTTGACTGGGCCAACTTTCATGCGCAGGCATTTTCGGATGAATCCCTTTCTTTTGATGAGGTATGCCACTTACACTAAATGGTCCCTACTAATAGCGCAAATTTCATTAGGTGGTGGCACTTGCAAAAGTTTGCAATACTGCAATGTTCCTTCTTGTACTGTACGTTGCCATCATTAAAATGTATTTTTACATCTTCTCACATGTGTCCTTTTGCATTGTAGGAGTGTTCAAGAACATCTTCGGTAGATGGTGGATTGCATGACTCACCAATTACAAATACTGCTAGCTCCACATCCAAGATTACGCTTCCTCATTCTGCTCCCCGTGTCCTGGGTGTTGGTCAGCTGCTTGAATCGGTGAGTACCTGTTGTGAAATTCAGCTGCTGTTGCACACGGTGACACGGTTTACTACTCGGTTGTTGGCTCATAGTTCTTGTGTGGTACCTGTTGTGAAATACTCCCTCCGTCCCAAAATAAGTCAAGACACTTATTTTGGGACGGAGGGAGTACATGTCACTGTCCTGAACTGACAGTATTGCCGTGAACCAATTGGCTTCTCTGTTAGGGTGATCTTTTTTTTTGAACACCCAATGTTGAATTCCTGGATCTGCCACTGCCCTAGCCCCTTTTCACTTGCTACCTCTGTTTCAGTGTTCACATTTTCTTGTCTGGTAAAGCTAGTATAACCACAGCAAAACATATACTTCGTTTTTGCATTGAGTTCTGAGTAGTAGACTGTTTCTCTGGTTAGGCGCTGCATGTAGCTGGCCAGGTTGCAGGGTCATCCGTTTCTACCTCCCCCCTCCCATACGGCACAATGACTAGTCAATGTGAGGCCCTGGGATCGGGCACTAGGAAGAAGCTATCAAGCTGGCTCGTGAATGGCCACAACTCGACTCCAGACAATCCTGTGCCAAGCCTTCCCGCTGCCGACCATTTCATCCTTCCTAAGGTATGAAGATTCTACAAAGCCCAACCGGTTTACTCTGAATCTTGTTTTCACTTTTCACTAACAACATTTGTCCAGGTAAATTTGTGTGGCTTCGAGATCAACCGCACGTCATCGGAGCCGTGCTCCATGGTGAAGCTTCCACCGGCTAGCCCATTCGACAACTTCCTGAAGGCAGCTTATCGCACCCCGCAGGAGATGTGATTACCCTTGCGGATCACAGCTAACCGTCGGAAGAAGTGCTAGACTGTAGTATCTAAGCTTTGAACACTGCCTCCTGTCTGCGAGTAACATGGTATCAGTTGTTGTAGCGTATGTATGACCACGTGTATCTATCTATGTACTAAAACGCCTGTAGCGTGTGTGTGATCATGTGCACCGCAGTACTAGATGTCTGTAACCTAGCGTGTCGTGTCTGTTGTCTGTAGCGAGAAGACTTGTGATCGAGACTAATGCCATGATCTGGGCATCTCTCCATTTCTTGTCCGTGTAGTCTAGAACGAGAAACAACAAAGCAAAATACGCCCGTTGAATCGTGGGACGGAGGGAATCACAGATATGCCGCATCACGTATCAGCTACTGCACGTTGTATATTTGAGCAGCAGTCATTTCTGTGTATATGCTGAAATGGGGTTACACAAGTGCAATGCTTTAAACACGATTTTTCGCAATGGTTAAAGAGTATGTGCGAGTTCAGGACATGCTTCATTGATAAACTTTTCCACAACTAATCATGCGCACACAACATGTGGCCAACATAATGACCACAAGAAGCATACGGCTGACGAAGTGTGACAAATTCCCAATTGTGACAATAAACTCAACATGTGTAGAAAGAACTGTAGGTGACTAGCTTTAGTTAACAGCTGACTAAGTAATATTGTTTTTGTTAGAGCGCGACTAAGATTTAAGGTGAGAGGCTTATTTTTTGGATCGGAATATTTAGCGAAGGTCAGATTTTTAGGCAAGGCAAATCGAATGTTTTACGTGACAAATTATGTTTGCCGAGGGTGGCAAGTTTAGCTGGCGAGCATGGCAGCCAGAAAATTGCCATGCTCGCCAACTAAAATTTTCATCCTCACACCAACATAAATTGCCATGAGAAACATTTCCCCTTTTTTTATTTCAAGGGAAGGGTGAGAGGCTTATTTTTCTTATTTTATTTTATCCTACAAACTAAATGTACTATCAATCTCCCGCACAATGTAAGCCCAGGGCCCATAGCTAAACAAGCCCACACTCTTACTGCGACCCGCGTCGTCGGGTCTTCTTTCTTCGCCCACAGTTTCACTGCCTTCTAAGAGCATTACTAGTAGAACCCTCAAACCCTCAAACCCTTATAGCAGTTTTAAGGGTTGAGAAGTGCTAGTTTTTGACACTTTTAAGGGTTGAAAAACAGGGGCAAAGACTAGAACCCTCAAACCCAACCCTTAAACTGCTTTAAGGGTTGGATTTGAGGGTTCTAGTCTTTGCCTCAACCCCAACCTTTAAAACTGTCATTTCATATATCACACATTTCATCACATTTCATCATATGACATATCACAAATTCCATCACATTTGACATAAAACAATAATCATTCTAGTTATTATTACAACACCGAATAAAACAATAATCATTCAATTTATTACAACAATGTTTGAGCAAATTACACTAATTGTTCGAATCAAATAGGACATAGAAAAGTAAAACAAAGATACATCATGGGCCAATGCGCCGCCCATCCAACTGCCAGTGGTGCTCTACTAGATCATCCCGGAGCCGACCATGAGTGGTTGCATCCTCAATCTCACGATGTGCTTAAAGAAAAGCGTGTATGCGAGAAGGGTTTCTTTCCGGTTGCACACGGGTACCAACATTGTCATAGAAACAAGGGAGGTTTAACCCTCTCTCATCCTCTAGGATCATGTTGTGTAGAATCACACAACATTTCATGATGTTCACCAAGGTTTTTTTGTCCCAAAACCGAGCTGGACCACGAACTATGGCAAACCTTGCTTGCAAAACACCGAAAGCTCTCTCAATATCCTTGCGGGCTGCCTCTTGTGCCTTGGTGAAATGAGCCTCTTTTCTTGTTAAGGGCACCCCATTTTTCTCCTTGATGGACTTCACAAGAGTTGCCCATTCGGGATAGATGCCATCGGTGAGATAGTATCCCATTGAGTACTCATTGTCCATGATTTTGTAGTTGCAAGCTGGAGCATCCCCAGAAATTAATCTTTTGAACAAAGGAGATCTATTGAGGATATTGATATCATTGAGTGTCCCTGGCAACCCAAAGAATGCATGCCAAATCCATGTGTCCTGAGATGCTACGGCCTCAAGCACAATGGTAGCATCACGGCTTTTACCGCAATACATTCCGTGCCATGCCTTTGGGCAATTTTCCACCTCCAATGCATGCAATCAAGACTACCAAGCATCCCCGGCCATCCCCTTTTTTCATTCATTTCCATTAATCTCTTTGTATCTTCCTCGTTTGGTGCCCGAAGATACTGCTCACCGTACAACCGGATGACCAACTTGGCAAACCTACGGACTAACTCCGTAGTTGTATCTTGCCCAATGTGAAGATACTCGTCGGTATAATCCGCGGGTATGCCATAAGCGAGTACCCGCATTGCCGCCGATATCTTTTGATATGCACTAAACCCCATGATACCGGCGGCGGATCTACGACGTTTAAAGTAATAGGAGGCGGCCTCACAATCGGTGACAATCTTCACAAACAAACTACGCCGCATTCGGTACCTTCTGCGGAAGAGACGAGGAGGGTATGTAGGTACCTCCGCGAAGTAGTCTTCCATCAAATGCTCGTGTCCGAGAGCGCGATTCCGGTAGATGGTGACTCACCCCATCTTCGACCCTCTCCTCTGATCCATCAGCTTCACGCGGTTTTCAAACGATTGCATGTCGATGAGGAGGCTCATCATCTCGACGTCGTCGTCTTGCAACAACTCATCAATGTCGGAATCGTCGGATGTCGACCAATCCGACGAATCGGACATCGAGTCCATGACAATCTCCTCATTGTTCATCTCCATCTGCAAAGGACAGTCACTAATTAGTGCTAAAAATGAAACAAAATGAAAAAAAGCACATACCTCACCTCCGAGGAGGCGGCGCGGCTTGGACGGCCTGGGCGACCGGCGGGAGGGCAGGGCGGCGGCGCGGCTTGGACGGCCTGGGCGACCGGCGGGAGGGCAGGGCGGCGGCGTGGCTCCTCGATGCCGGCTCCTGGGCGGCCGGTCAGGGCGGGAGGGGAGGCGGGAGCGGCCGGGGCCGCGGCGGCGCAGGGAAGGCGGGAGGGGCGGCCGGCGGGAGGGCGGCCGGGGCGGGGAGGCGGAGGGGCGGCCGGGGATGGAGCACCGGGGCGCGGCGCGGCGGGAGGGCGGCCGGAGGCCGGCGGCGGCCGGATCCGGGGAGGGGGAGCTGAAAATTCCCTCCCGCGCGTCGTTGGCGATGGAACAGGGTCGGGGGGTTGAGCTGTCCAACCCCTGTTTCTACAGGCTGGGAAGGAGAATAGGGGTTGAGCCTCTAAATTTTTTTGAGGGTTTAAGGGTTAAGGGGTTCTATTCTTTAGGAATTTTTCATCTCAACCCATAAAAAAGCGGTTATTTTTGAGGGTTTGAGGGTTTAGGGGTACTACTAGAAATGCTCTAAGCACTCTCTCCCCGGATAAGAAGCGCAGCCAAAGCCCCCTCCGCCCAAAACCCCCACCGCGAGCTCTCTCCCCGCCCCACCCATGGCGACCTCCACCGCCTCCTCCTCCTCCCTCACCGCCCCTCTCCTTGGCCCCAAACCCAGCCCGAATCCGCCCCCCAGATCCCTCCCGCTCCTCAGGTTCCCATCTCTCCCGCACTGTTCCTCCCCTCTTTCCACTTCCAATCACTCTACCCTAACCATGTCCGCCTCGCAGGAGTCGGAGGTGCGCTCGGTCCGTGGCCGCCTCTGCCGGCGGCGGCGGAGTGGGACTCCACGGGGCTGCTCACAGGCGCGGGATTTGGTCGATCAGGTGAAGTCAATTCCACTCGCTTCTTCCCTTTCGCGCTTCCTGTATCCTGTTAAACTCCGACTATGTAGTACTATTTCCGTTCTGCGAGTAATGGAATGGGGACTAGCCCGGTTTCAAAACGAAAAGGATGAAATCGATTTCGTGGCAGAAAGCTTGTAGTTTCGCGTCGTCTGTTTGGTACGCTGGACGAGGTTCAGTTAGGGATCTATAAGGGTGCTGATGGCTGTGTGTGTGTCTGCCAGGGATGACTTGCTGATGCCTAGGTCGCCCTACTTCCCAGTGGAGGCCGCGGGGCAGGAGCGCGGGCCCTCCCCCATGGTGATGGAGCGGTTCCAGAGCGTCGTCAGCCAGCTCTTTCAGCACGTACGGGAATGCTAAACTGTGTGAAAAATTGTTTCATCTGCTCTGTAGAGCTTTTTTGCGAGTGTAATGTGCGGGTTTGTGAACATGTGCACGCGTCCTGCTGCAGAGAATTATCCGATGCGGCGGTCCTGTGGAGGATGATATGGCCAACGTCATTGTTGCGCAGCTGCTATACCTGGACGCCGTTGATCCTAACAAGGTAAATTGCGAAAAATGTATCTCTCTCCTTGTGCGCAATTCCTAATTCCTGTCCCAGATCAATAGTTATCTTGGCAGAAGCTTTGTTATGATCTATTCATCTTAGCCTACTCTGGAATTACTGATCTGTATATCAATTATCAAAGGACGTAGTGTGTTGCTTTAGCTTCAAAACACATTCTAGTGCCTTGCACTAAACGTAAGTGGAACCTGTAGTTGAAGTTATTTCAGGTTAAGTAGAGTGCCACTGTGGTTCTTGGATGCGCTTCCTCTATTAAAGGAAAATCACTTGACATTCTAGGAAACAGTTCTATTTATCTGGACTCTAGTTTGCCAATACCCATGTAATGAAGGTGCTGGGCTTATCTGTGTAGACTGTTACTGGTACTTCTGTATTGCTGCTACATCATAGTGCTTGGGTTTTGAGCTGCCTAGGTAGGCCTGGAATTGAGTATATGCTTGTGATCTTGTGATGAAAGGTAAATTCAGATAAATGAAACTATCTTCCTTCTGTTGCAGTTCCTTATTCCTAGATCAGTAGTTTTCTGGTCAGAAGCTTACTCTAGAATTGCTGATATGTATATCCATTATCAAGGGAAGTAGTAGTACGTCACTTCTTTAGCTTCAACACATTCTAGGGCCTTCTTGCACCATCAGTGGAACATGTAAATTAAGTCGAGTTGTTTCTGGATGTAAAATGGAGTGTGGCACTCTAGTTCTTGGATGTGTTTCCTCTATTTAAGGAAACCACTTGATGTTGTAGGCGGCAGTTTATCTGTTAAGACTGTTACCAGTAGGAGAGGCTTCATTCTGCTTTTCAAGAAATGTTGTGGAAAAATTTCTGGAATTCATCTGGAAGTCTCTTCTACTAGATTTTTATCTGTTAAAACTGTTACTGGTGCTTTTGTATTGCCACCGTATCTTAGTGCTTAGGTTTTAAGCTGCCTAGGCAGGCCTTAGACTTGGTGATATAATTGGTTCTCGTCAATTTTGTGTAGGATATCATTATGTATGTGAACTCTCCAGGAGGGTCAGTGACAGCTGGTAATAACTCACATTCGTATTTGTAATCATCAGTTCATCTTATTCTTGCTTAATAACATCAATTTATTTTATTTCTATTAAGGGATGGCCATATTTGATACAATGAAGCATATCAGGCCTGATGTTTCCACAGTTTGTATCGGACTTGCTGCAAGGTACTGAGTACTGACATCTTTGTGATAATGTTCTATTAGAAAATAGATGATTGGTTCAGATGTAGGATGCTTTATAGTTTGCACATTGCATATAATCTTTATAATGGCGTTTGATTATTAAAACCAGGGATTCTGTTCCATTTTTGTGGATTTCACCTTTTTAAACAAGTACCTGTCTCCAGCTATTCAGCTTGCCTAGTTTTTCTTTTCTTTTGAATTTTTTGTTATGCATCTTAAATCATTGATGCATGTTTTATTCAGTATAACCTGCCCAGTCTAGGATTTTGTGATGAGTATCTTTTTTGCTGCAAGTAAAATGTTGGTATTTTTTTAATTCTAGATAGCATTTTTCCCGCATGAGTGGATTTTGTAACATCATATATCCTTAATTAAGATGACTAGATTTTCAAATTGTATGATCGTAAAATCTGTAAGGATGGCAAAACACCAGAGCTGCTTCATTGCGCATTTCTCTTTGTTGAGGTTTTGTCAGTCTGCAAATTCACCTTTTGCAGTATTTAGGTTGTAAATAAGCTTGGTCAATATTTACTAGGATAATTAGAATTAAATATGGTGGTAAGGAATATGCATTCTTGTATGTAATACAGTTCCTAGTTTTAAGTTTATCTAGCTGAAGTCATAGAACAGTGGTTTGGGTAGAATCAAGAGAGATGTTACTTCCTTAATAAAGAGGAGCTGATTTTTTTTTCACGATACAGTTTCTGTGTAAAACATAGTTATTGTCCGCAGCTGCGAGTGTGGAACCTTCCATTATTGTTCGTTCGCGGAATGTTTTTCGTTGACCTATTATTGTGTGTTATGTGACATTGATTCTACACTTACTTTTTCTATTTCCATCTGCAGTATGGGTGCTTTCCTACTCAGCGGCGGGACGAAAGGTAATATGAGTGACTGCTTACACTGTTAGTCTACAGCTAGACTGACCTTCATGCTTCAATGTGTGTATGTAATGCAGGGAAGAGGTACAGCTTACCTAACTCAAGAATAATGATCCATCAGCCTCTTGGAGGAGCCCAAGGACAAGAGACCGACCTTGAGATCCAGGTGACTTACCAAAGTGAAACATGTCTGCTAATTTTAGACCAGGATTGCATCTGAGTGATGGAGATCTTTATTTTCCCATGCCTCCTTTTCTGCTGACTTAGTTTTGAACACCAATGAGTCACTCTTTTGGCTAGGCAGTAAGACACACTGTTGCTTTGCCAGTCCTCTTAATCATGAATTGTGTTTCCGTCAGGCCAATGAGATGCTGCACCACAAGGCCAACTTGAACGGATACCTAGCATACCACACTGGGCAGCCCCTGGATAAGATCAATGTAGATACTGACCGTGACTTCTTCATGAGCGCGAAAGAGGCGAAGGAGTATGGCCTTATCGACGGAGTAATTGTGAATCCTCTTAAAGCACTTCAACCACTTCCAGCTTCCAGTTAGTCATGTCGTGCACAATCTCTGCCGCTCCAAGCATTTTTGTTGTGATCTTCTGGAGCTGTGTTTGTACCACGTTGTTTTCGTTAGTCTGGCTAGATGCTGTAATTTTGCATCATGAAGCTTCACAGGTTGTGCAGAACAGATGCACTACTAGAATATTCATCATTTGCGGTAAGATATTTGCATGTGAGTCATGTTCTTTTTGTTAATTTCACTTTCTTATGGTTCTCTCTGTTTGGACACAAAATTTTGTTTGATATGGGGTGAGACAGGTTTTCTGCGGATCCAACAGGGGCACCTGTACTATAACTATTCTTGATGAAGCACACTGCTGTTTATGATAAACTCACCGCTGGTTGCTGGAAAGCAGATAGTGCACAGCAAAGCGCCCAGTTTTGAGCTCAAAGAGTGTTATCAGGCAACGTGAAGTATGTTCCTTCACTGTATTGTAACAGGGTTGCACATCTTTTGCTTTATCTTAGCCAGCATCAAGCTTCCCCTGCCAGATCAAATTCTAGCGCAATTACTTCTCCCACAAGTGACGCCGCAAGTTCGCCGAGAGTATCTCTAGGAAACCCCTTGAAACGGGGCGGCCTGTAAAATTCTGGCGATTATACGGGTTTGGCCCTTTTTTGGGCTAGACCAGAGCCTGTATAGTCGGCCCGTAAATGTTTTTACAGTGGCCTGCAAACCGCCCCCCTCCTCCCCCCAACCCCCACGCGGTATATGTATAGGTTTGTGGTTGGGATACGAGTCGGAACCCCATCCGCGCGCCGCCGCAAGTCCCAAATCCTTCTCCTGATTTCTCGCCGCCGGCGACCTCAATCCCCCTCGATGTGGTGTGAAATGTGGTTGGCGGCCCGCGGCGCCGGTGGTGGCGACGACCCCGAGCGCCAGCGGTGCGTCCAAGTCGACGACGCGAGGAAAAGGGCCGCCTGAAAGTACACAAACCGCGGGCTCTCGCCGCCGCCGTTGCTCCTCCGCCGCGAGACGGAGGAGTATGACTGCCGGCAGGCGCTCCTCCGGCAGTGCCTTGAGTGCCGCCGCCGGGAGGAGGAGGTCGAGTAGGGCCTTGCCAGGGCGCGCGAGTTCGAGGAGGAGTGGCGCCGCGAAGCCGAAGCGCGTGACGCCAAGTATGTCAACCTCACCTCCGACACCGACTAGTCGCTGCCGCACCCATAGGGCTCACTGGTGAGCTCCATTTTTGCCAGTTTTAGGGTTAAGGTAGGCCGGCGCGCTTCTCCGCCGCCAATGATGATCATCTCTAGATGCTCTGACGAGGCATCTTCCAAACGATGGATCCAAGTCCAGACTGTCATCTTGCCCAGCGTGATCTCTTCTGGTTTGGAAGCAAAGGCCACGCTTTTCCTTTTCCTGCGGTTTTGAATCCTACGAATGAAAGTCTTCACAGCAAGAAAAATATTAATAGAAGAATCACTATCATTTTCAGTTGTTTATATTTTCCTGAAGAAATTGAGCAATTATTTGCAGTAACCAAGAGGCCCTTCATCCAGAACAAACGTTACAACTTAAGCCACACACGCACACATATAATGAAATATCATGTATTCCATCAGTGCTACATACAGTAGGGTACGGGTGGTACCACCACCTCACTTCATCTATAGCTAGACAATAACCATTTACATTTCTTAGGTGGTTTATATAAGATATGGTAAGGATAACATAGCCGCTCAGACGCATAATGCAGGCGCTCCTCTTATATCAACTTACGCACAAACCTACCTAAAACTTGCCCTCAATGTAACCAGCCAGACCATTGATTTTGAAGAACTTCTTTATCACGAGGGCCATGATAGCAAGAGTCAGCCCAAATGCAGCCAACGTCAACAACCTGTCATGCTTTGGCTTCTGGATTGTGACAACGGGGTTCTGCGGTGCTGTAACAACTCTCGGACCGCTGTCCCTGGGGATTACATCTGCCTGAGCTCTGGCAATGTTTTCTGCAACTTCTGACTCTGAATCAGGCTTTGGAAGGTCAGTATCATTAGCAGAACCAGAGCTGCTGCCAGAAGTGTTGACACCTTCTGCTGCCTTGACAGCATGTTCACCAGAAGTGTCGGGTGCCGTCTTGTTAGTCTCCTCTTCAGAGCCAATTGTCAGCAGTTGAGGAACAGGTGGAGCTTTACTGAGCATTTGCTCATGGATCTGTGTTTGCAACAGTTCTTTGTGTCAAAGAAACAGAACGGGGCGTATTTAAGTTCTTTGAAGTGTGTCTGGAATTTTACCTCGTCAATTACACTTTGGCGTTCTGGGGAGCCGAATTTTGGTGGTGTTTCACGTGATTTGATGGCAAGCGCTCGTCTATCTTCCTTTTTGTAGTCCAGTGAACCCAATGCCCCACCAGGATTTGTTGGCATGAAAGCAATCAATGCTACTAGTGCTGTGCGTACTGCAACACGAATAGTTTGGCTCAGCTGTGTATACATCATATGAACAAGAAAAAGGAAAAGAAGACACATACATGATTATATAACACACTTTTAACAACCAAGGAAACAAAATTGGTGGATAAATCAAGAAAAATAGTAATTTATCAGTTCACAGATATGGTGATAAGATCCTCCAGAAGGAATAATGGTGAATTCCTATATGTAAAATTAGTAATCATTTAACCTGCTCCGGAGTCAAGACTAGACAATAAATGAAAACATAATTCCTTCCCCAACAAAATGTGAACAAAAAGAACATAGATATTTTGGGAGACATGCTTGCAATCTAATCTTACAAGTCAGATGTGGATCAGTAATAAGTAGACCCAAGATTGCTTGTTTCACAATAAATAAGTATACATGACATATGAGGATGAATATGTTCCTCCTTTGGCTTGAGTATAGTGCTAAATACCATACCACAGGGCAATTACACAAAGAACCATCTCCTTGGCATCATGGTCATACAGTGTACGTAATATATACTACTCCCTCCGTCCCATAATGTAAGACGTTTTTTGGCTCTAGTGTAGTGTCAAAAACCGTCTTACATTATGGGACGGAGGGAGTACTTTATAGTGTATATTACGAGATGATGTCCATCTTATAAAGGTACATATGATAGCATGCAATATCCGAATGTTCATGATATCAGTAACTGGCACCATATGCGTCGGGTGCTGAGTAGGAATAAATCGGCGAATTGCCCTATTAACTGAATTTATCAATAGGTTAACTAGGCCCATATCTATATATCCTAGGCTACATAGCAATATGCAATGTACTTAATGGATAAATATGCTATTGCGCACGTTAATGTAGCAAGGGAAAGTGCTATAAACATGCAGATTTAAAACAAAAGCATTAATGTGTGCTCTAAATTAGATAGATGTGCACATCAGTACATACTATTACTAGATCTACATAAGGGGGATGCCCAGTATCAGCACGGCACAGCAGTAGCATCTAAAGAGGTAAACTCCTCTCCTCCTACATCAGTACATACTATTACTAGATCTACAAATGACAAATGTCCAGCATCAGCAGCAGTTTTGGGCCAAAAAAGTGCCTAGCAGTTAATTGGCCCAGCCAGTTAATGGCGCGAATATGGCCTTCTCATATCAAGGAGGGGTCCGAGTAGCGATTAACTGGCCGATATTTGGAATATATCCTGTTCTTGTTTTAAGTTCAAAAGGATGGCAGGGTTTATCATAGCAATTAACTTCTATATATACTCGCTACTACACATAGCCCTGTATTAGCTAACCAATGAAAAAGAATATGAAAAAGGCAACTGTTACATTAAAATAACAAGCACATGCCAGATGCCAGATGCCTCTGATATAACATTATAACAGCATTTAAAACATGCTGTTAAACAAACTAACCCTACTTCCCAGATTCACCTTAAGATAATAGGGAAGTAGAATCCATGTTTTCTTTTCATGGTCATAGGGCAAGTACTTGCCGCATTAAAACTACGAAAACCTAGAGGAAATGGAGGCATTTACATTATCCACTACGAACACGACGCTATTCAACGCGTTTGAGTTTTACTTTACTTTAAGAGCTTACTTGAGCAGCCATTTTACAAACAAATGAACACTCACCACTCCATGATGGCTGCCAGTGTTCGGGGTGGTAATTTGATATGCTCAAACATATCTTCTTCTGAATCTCGAATCTTCCACTTGGCTGCAGCACATAGATAAAAGGGGAAAAGACAAAGCAAGATTCATCAACAGCTCAGAAAAAGCATATGCTGAACTGAGGCAGGGAAATTGGGACACAGCAATTTCAGACCGTGAGCAGCATGAAGGATGGCGGCTTGAACGGGTAGTCTGAGGGCAACTGGATCCTCCCGTGGTAGATTCCTCCCTCAAATTCGCTGTCTCGAGGCCCCAGGATAGCAAATTGCCACTCAAAAATGTCCTCCTGCTCGGACACAGGCATTGTAAACCATATAAGGCTATCAATGTCAACCAAATTGTGGCAATAAGTTAAGCCTAATAACCTGTAACAATTTCACGCACACTCTGTCTAGAATCTAAGGAATATCTGCCGCTACTAAGGATAGGTAATGTTGATGATCAGACTACAATAATTACATGTAATGCAATGAGATCTAGAAGAAAATACAGACACGTCTAAATTTCCGCACCCCAGAACTCCTTTAAAATCAACGCCACCTAATCGATTCAGACCTAAAAAGACGAGATCGGATAAAACTCAAGGTAAAGGCAGGAGAAGAGATCGGGATTGAAACCTCGAGGGGCAAGGCCATGAAATCGGGGGAAGGATTAGACTGCATCTCCTTCACCTCCTGCAGGATCCGCTTCACCGCCGGGTTACTCCGGTTGAACTTGCCTGCGGCCGCCATCGCCTCCGCCCCAGGAAACCTGTAGACTCGCCGCCGCCGCTTACCGGGGCAAGGATGCGCCTTCGAATTGTGAATTGTAGGGAGGAGAGAGAGAGGGGGGACTGGAAGGAATTGGGAAGCGCGTGTGGCGGAGGAATTAATGGAGTGGGTCGACGTGTCCCTGTCTCGTGGGACTGGTGAATAGGTTAGGCCCACTTGTCGGTGAGGTTGAGTTTGGAGGTGATGTGGATGGGCTCACGTGGCGCGTCTCTATTGGTGCTTGCGGCGTGGGTGAGTGGGTTAAAGGAACCTTCCTATATGCTGGTTGGAGGGTTTTTTTTTTGAGAGAGAATGCTGGTTGGAGCCTTGGAGGTTGAGAGAGAGAGAGGCTCGTCGAAGGCGGAAATCTTTGTACTCGGTTTTCTTTTTCGGCCACTTCAGGCGCCGGTCGACATAACTCTCTGCATATGGTTTTTTTTAATAAAAAAACAAAGGGGTTTCCCCGCCCAAACTTTTTATATAAAAAAGCCAAAGGGAAAAGTCCACATCCAGAACGATGCAGAGCGCTCAGCCAAAATCTAAAGTACAACATATCCATGAAATTTTAGAAAATACTAAAAAAAATCAACTTTTCTGCGAATTTCATTTTTTGCCCTAATTTTAAAAAAATCATCGATTCAAAAAATGTTCAGGAATTCAAAAAATACTCATGTGTTCAATAAATGTTTGTCTAAACAAAACAAATGCTTATGAATTTTAAAAATGCCCATTTTTTTAAAAAAAAAATTGTTTGTCAATTCAAAAAACTTTTCGCTGTTTCCAAAAGTCTTTTATGTCTAGGTTTTAATTAGTTTTTGAAAAGTCTTTATATGTCTAGGCGTTGGGAGTAGTTCGTGGTAGATGAGATTTATTTTTAAAGTTTTAAACATTTCCTTGCGCTACACAATGACAAGTGTATCATGCGGTGGCAAGCTCATTGCGTTGGGATTTACCATGTTGAATGCATTGCGATCACGTGGACATCATGTCCATCATTAGCGAGAGTCGGAAGAAAGATAAAGTGGCAAAATGATGAGCCACTGTGTTAAAATAGAGGACGCTGATATGTCGGGGTATTGAGTCATACTTATTTGACCAACGTGTAATTTTTGTATCTACCGTTGTAACACACGGGCATGTTTGCTAGTTTTATATATAAAAAAGCCATGGATCCGCCACGGAGCTTGGCGTGCGGCCTAGTAGGTGGCTGATCCGGTTTGTTCCGGAGTTGATGGGGCCCACCCACGCGCACCGGAGGAAGGGATTTCGGTCGGCGGGGGAGAAGAAAGGGGCGGTGCGGCTTTGCTTTGGCCGGCTTCGGGCGAGGTATGTCCAACACCCGCGACATTTTGTAGCGATTTGGCTCGGTGAGGTTCAGGTGAAATTCATGGGCTATTTAGATGCATTTTGTAGCGATTTGGCTCGGTGAGGTTCAGGTGAAATTCATGGGCTATTCAGATGCATTTTGTAGATGGACTGGAGTTCGTCCTCATCGTCTTCGCGGGATGATTCGGACATAGAAGAGATGACCCTCGACGACGATGTCGACAACCTAGTGTTGTTGCATCTCGTGGAGGAATTTGAAGTGGGCCCAGAGAAAAAAACGGCGCGTATCCACGGTTGGCCGACTATGCATTCCCCGCAACTGAGCTCTCAGCGACAAGATGCTCATGAAGGACTACTTTACCGAGGTACCGACATATCCGTATCACCTCTTTTGTTGGCGATATCGAACGCATAGGTCCCTATTCGTGCGCATCGCTGAAGCTTGCGAGCAATTTCACTTGGCGCAGGAATGTCACCAGTTTGATTGGCTTTAGTGCATATAAAAAAATATCAGCGTCGATGAGAGTGATTGCATATGGTGTTTCCGCCGACTACGTGAATGAATTTGTTCGCATTGGAGAAGATACCACCATCAAATGTGTTTGTGTCTTTACAAAGACAATGATCCGGGTTTTTGGCCCAGAGTACCTTCGAGTTCCAAACGAAGAAGACACAAAGAAGCTCATAGCTGGGCCAGCTAGGTAGTATTGATTGCATGCATTGGAGGTGGAAGAACTGCCCGGTGGATTGGGTAGGGAAATACACCGGCCGCAAACGTAAACCCACCATCGTGCTTGAAGCCGTGGCTTCACATAATCTATGGGTTTGACATTGCTTCTTTGGTTTGTCGGGGTCTCTGAACGATGTAAATGTGTTGCGACGATCTCATATTTTTGCTCAGCTAGCTAGTGACAAAGCTTCGGCTTGCAACTATACTGTCAATAGCCATGAGTATATCATGGGGTACTATCTTACCAATGCTATTTATCCTTCATGGTCAACATTTGTAAAGACCATTGGTGACCCCAAAATCAAGAAGCACATTTTTTTGCCAAAGCACAAGAAGCTTGCCGAAAGGACAATGAGAGGGCATTTGGTGTGTTGCATGCTCGGTTTGCCATTTTTGAGGTCCTGCTCGCTTCTGGGATAAAAAATCCCTTAGAGACATCATGACTACTTGTGTAATTTTACACAACATGATCGTCGATGATGAGAGGAATTTGGACTTAGAGATTAATTATGATAATGTTGGTAGCCGTGTGAAGCCTGCGAGGGACGCAAATGAGATCACTGCATTTCTTGAAACCTGCTGGAAGATCGAGAATCGTGATTCACACAACCAACTCCAACATGATCTTATTGAGCATCATTGGCACTCTATGGGGGATAGATTCCCATTCATATGTATTTGTGTGTGATTTGAACAATTTGGTCTTGTAATAATTATTTGAATTTAAACATTTGTTGTAATGAAAACTATTGTTGTATTGTGAATTGCTTTCCGGAACATCTATATTCATATGTTGTATTTATATTATGATTCCATTCGGCTCACATTAGTGAAATCTGTAATTTGTTCGAAGCTATGCAAAATTTGCGGTACCGCGAGCCCTCCGGCGCGGAACAGATCCTGTAAAACATTTGCGTTACTGGTTTACGGGAACTGTTCCACCAGAGGGCTCGCGATACTGTATTTTTTACAGGCGCTTGTAAACATATTTTGCAGGACGGGCATATACCGAATCTGCTAGAGATGATCGAAGAAGCTCCCCACGGTGATGATAAGAAGTCGAAGACACTCGAGGAGCAGTGTAGCTTGAGCACCGATGCAACACTTTCTAGACTCGAACCAGAGAACCTGCTGAAGCCTGGATGCACTTCAAGCTTCACCACCTTCGACCATGGGAGACAAATTCATTTCGCAAAAGTCATAAGCTCCACAAGGTAGCAACAGGTAAAATGATAACAACTTCGGACTGCCTTTTTTTGTTTCCAAAAGACAACAAGATCTTGAAAAGAGCAACATTATAGCAATGTCAAGAATTCCAGCAATAGTTTCCCAAGTTTTCTTTGCAACAGTGCAATCAAAGAATAGATGTTGTATAGATTCATGATCACTGCATAAAACACATGTCAAGTCATCTACATGTCGACGCTTAGCAAGATTATGATGAGCCAAACTTTTCTCGTTGATGATAAGCCACAAGAAAACATGTATATTGGGGACACTTTGATTTTCCAAATGCCTTCAAGTCATATGCAACCCCACCAAAATTAATCATTCTATAAAACTAACCGAATAGGAGCTTGAAGGTTCTAAGAGCATCCACACCTGGGTGCTCCAAACTCCCCCTATACGCTGATATGTCCCAAACGTATCTACTTTTCCAAACACCTTTGCTCTTGTTTTGGACTCTAATTTGCATGATTTGAATGGAACTAACTCGGACTGATGTTGTTCAGCAGAATTGCCATGGTATTGTTTTTGTGCAGAAATAAAAGTTCTCAAATTAAGCTGAAAATTTACGGAGAATTATTTCAGAATATATAAAAAATACTGGAGAAGGAAATTACTAGAGGGGGGCCACCAAGGCGCCACAAGCCCAGGGGGCTCGCCTAGCAGGCTTGTGGACCCCTGGCAGCTCCCGCAATCCTAATTCCAACTCCATAAGTACCTATTCACCAAGAAAAAAATCAGAGAGAAGGAATCATCGCCTTTTACGATATGGAGCCGCTGCCACCTCCTAATCTTCATCGGGAGGGCTGATCTGGAGTCCGTTCGGGGCTCCAGAGAGGGGGGTTCAACGCCGTCGTCATCATCAACCTTCCTCCATCATCAATTTCATGATGCTCACCGTTGGGAGTGAGTAATTCCTTCGTAGGCTTGCTGGACGGTGATGGGTTGGATGAGATTTACCATGTAATCGAGTCAGTTTTGTTAGGGCTTGATCCCTAGTATCCACTATGTTCTGAGATTGATGTTGCTATGACTTTGCTATGCTTAATGCTTGTCACTAGGGCCCGAGTGCCATGATTTCAGATCTGAACCCTTTATGTTTTCACGAATATATTTGTGTTCTTGATCCTGTCTTGCAAGTTATATGCACCTATTACGTGTTATGATCCGCATCCCCCAAGGTGACAATAATTGGGATTCTTTCCGGTGATTACCGTAGTTTGAGGAGTTCTTAGTTTCCTTATGGACCCCGCTGCCACGGGAGGGTAGGACAAAAGATGTCATGCAAGTTCTTATCGCAAGCACGTATGACTATATACGGAATAAATGCCTAAATTACATTGATGAATTGGAGCTAGTTCTGTGTCGCCCTTGGTTATGACCGTTACATGATGAATGTCATCCAACATAATTATGCATCACCGATCCAATGCCTACGAGCTTTTCACATATTGATCTTTGCTAAGTTACTATTGTTGTTGTTGCTGTTACAATCACCATAAAACTACTACTGCTACTGTTACCGTTACTGTTGCTATCGTTACCACTGCTATCAAACTATCATATTATCGTCCTACTGGTCACTTTGCCACAGATATTTAGATCTCTAGGTGTGGTTGAATTGACAACTCAACTACTAATACTTGCAAATATTCTTAGGCTCCTCTTGTGCCGAATCTATAAATTTGGGTTGAATACTCTACCCTCGAAAACTGTTGCGATCCCCTATACTTGTGGGTTATCAAGACCTTTTTCTGGCGCCGTTGTCGGGGAGCATAGCTCTATTTGGTGAGTCACTTGGGATTTATATGTGTTGATCACTATGAAGAATCTTAAGGATGATAGAACCAAGATCGTTCCCTCTAGAACGAGGAGAGGTAAGGAACTGTTATCTAGCTCTGCACTTGATTCACCTTCTATTTTGAGTAAGCTTGCAACACCACCACCTACTGTTAATTCTGATATGTCGCAAGTAATTGATGATGCCACTTATCTATGAATGATGCTATTGATGATGCTAGCACTTTGCTTGATGATACTGCGCCACTAGGTAAATTTCTTGACGAACAACTTGCTAAAGCTAGAGAATTTGAAAATGCTGAAACTGATGAAATTATTGAAACTGAAAATTATGAAACACCTATTACACCTAGCTCTCCTAGAATTGAAATGCCTAAGATATCTGAGGGTTTTGTTGTGGGTGAAGAGATAACTAGAGAACTTCTTGCTTGTAATGATAGAGATGATCTTAAGAAACTACTACGTAAGCTGAAAGAAAAATCCTTGAATGCTAGAATGAAATATGATGTAAAGTTTGCCACTTCACCTATCTTTGTTACTAATAGGGATTATGAATTCTCTATCGATCCTGAGTTAATTACTTTGGTTGAATATGATCCTTTCCATGGTTATGAATCTAAAACCATTGTGGCACATCTTACTAAGTTGAATGAGATAGCCACCCTATTTGCTCATGAGGAAAAAATCGCTACTGTTGTATCCTTAAGTTGTTTCCTTTCTCGTTAAAGGGTGATGCTAAGATATGGTTTAATACTCTTGCTCCTGGTTGTGTGTGTAGTCCCCAGGATATGATTTATTACTTCTCTGAAAAATATTTTCCTCATAAGAAACAAGCTGCCTTACAGGAAATATTTAACTTTGTGCAAATTGAAGAAGAGAATCTCCCTCAAGCTTGGGGGAGGCTTCTCCAATTACTTAATGCTTTGCCTAATCATCCTCTCAAGAAAAATGAAATACTTGATATATTTTATAATGGACTAACCAATGCTTCTAGGGACTACCTAGATAGTTGTGCTGGTTGTGTTTTCAGGGAACGAACTATTGAATAGGCTGAAGAACTATTGAACAATATATCGAGGAATGATAATGATTGGACACTTCCTGAACCACGGCCTAAACCAACTGCGGAGAAGAGGGGTATTCTATTTCCCAGTCCTGAAGATATGCAACGGGCAAAGAAATATATGAAAGAAAAAGGTATTAAAGCTGAAGATGTTAAGAATTTACCACCTATTGAAGAAATACATGGACTTGACACCCCGACACAGGTAATAGAGGTAAATTCTCTTATTAGATTTGATGAAGGTGATGTTCCTTATTGAAAGGATCGATATAGTTGACTAGAGGGGGG
The DNA here is from genome assembly GCF_018294505.1 of Triticum aestivum. NCBI lineage: Eukaryota > Viridiplantae > Streptophyta > Magnoliopsida > Poales > Poaceae > Triticum > Triticum aestivum. Next base: position 322,839,065 of record NC_057805.1, read on the forward strand.
GGGGTGAATAGGCAACTAACAATTTTTAGCTTTTCTTTACCAATTTAAACTTTACATGAAAGTAGGTTGTCTAGATATGCAACTAGGTGGGCAACCTATATGATGCAACAACAACAAGCACACAAGCAAGCAAGGGATATAACACAAATAAGCTTGCACAAGTAAAGGCACGAGATAACCAAGAGTGGAGCCGGTGAAGACGAGGATGTGTTACCGAAGTTCCTTCCTTTTGAGGGGGAGTACGTCTCCGTTGGAGCGGTGTGGAGGCACAATGCTCCCCAAGAAGCCACTAGGGCCACCGTATTCTCCTCACGCCCTCACACAATGCGAGATGTCATGATTCCACTATTGGTGCCCTTGGAGGCGGCGACCGGACCTTTACAAACAAGGTTGGGGCAATCTCCACAACTTAATTGGAGGCTCCCAACGACACTACGAAGCTTCACCACAATGGAATATGGCTCTGCGGTGACCTCAACCGTCTAGGGTGCTCAAACACCCAAGAGTAACAAGATCCGCAAGGGATTAGTGGGGGGAATCAAATTTCTCTCGGTGGAAGTGTAGATCGGGGCCTTCTCAACCAATCCCTAGAAAATCAACAAGTTTGATTGGCTAGGGAGAGAGATCGGGCGAAAAAGGAGCTTGGAGCAACAATGGAGCTTGGGGATGGAAGAGGTGGTCAACTCGGAGAAGAAGACATCCCTTATATAGTGGAGGGACAAATCCAACCGTTATCCACCAACTCAGCCTGCGCAGCATGGTACTGCCGTGCCGGGGACGCGGTACTACCGCACGGGCACGCGGTACTACTGCAGGGACCCGCGGTACTACCGCCCGAGCAGCACAAACCAGGACAACCCAAATGCACTGAAGTAGAGGGTGGTAGAACCGCTGGCACGGTACTACCGCTCCCCCTTGCGGTACTACCGCAAGGCAGGGATGTTCCAGATTTTGGGAAGGCACGGACATATAAAAATACATCCATGGCAACTTCCACTGAGTTGGAGTCTATGCAAAAATCCGACACGGTAGTACTGCACGCCAGGAGCGGTACTACCGCGCGACTGCTAAGCCAGGCCAGAACGCACGGTACTACCGCACACCGGGCGCGGTACTACCATGTAGGGCGCGGATGTAAAAAATTACATCCGCCCCAACTACTGCAGCCGCAGCAGCGCCCGGCCTTGGGCCACTGTACTACAGCTCCAAAGGAGCGGTACTACCATGGGCGCTTGCGGTACTACCGCGCCTTGGGCCGGTACTACCGCAAGGGCCTGCGGTACTACCGCTCCTAGGAGCAGTACTACCGCATGCCCAAGTTCAGCAAACACGACAAATTGCATAGACGAGAAAAGACGGAGGATGCTCCAAGGTGCCAGAGGAAAGGAGGTGCAAATGGAGTAGACGTGTACGTGATGATTCCACCCAAACCTTTCCAAAGCGGACCCCCTCTTAATAGTACGGCTTTCCTACGACTCAATAGTCTTTGAGGGGCACCAAATCGTCTTGTGCGTAGTGATGAGATGTCTGAAATACTCAACACACACGATTAGTCCACAAAAGCATTGTCATCAATCACCAAAACAAATAAGGGATAAATATGCCCTTACAATCTCCCCTTTTTTGTGGATTGAGACAATACGGGATTTGCACAAAAGGAGATAAAATGAACATGGGCAAACCCCACATCTATAAAGTATCGACGGGGCTCCCCCTAGATGTGTGTTATCTAGATAAGTGCTTTGGACTGCACGGCACACATGCTAGGATCAACACTCCCCCTATATTGTATAGACAAGGCATATCTTGCAAAAACAAGGCTAACACTAAGCAAGATAGTAAATATGAGCACAATATAAATAGCACAAGATAGCATAAGCTCAATAAGGTACGATAGAGTGCATATGTCTTACACCATATGATAGATAAGTCTCACAAGCACAAACCAAACCAAAGCAAACGAGGTTCAACGGAACAACAAAAGCAAACGAAATAAACACGATAAAACGACTCGCAAATCCTACACTCTCTCCCCCTTTGGCATCGAGACGCCAAAAAGGCAGAGAGGACACCTACAACACAAGTGGTGGCTCAAGCGGAGTAATCACTCGCACGCTCCTCGTCAGACTCGGCGGCGGGGATGGGATCCTCCTCAGACTCAGTCCACTGATATCCTTGCTTCGCCATCCATTCGACCTCTGGAGTGATATGCTTCTCAGACCCACTGGATACCTCCTCACCAAATATCTTGAAGATCTTCTTGTCGCGACGGCGACTCTCCTTGGAAGTAACATGAGCCCTGTATTGCCCCTGGGCTTGCATGCAGAACAAGGCCTTCATCTTGGCCTTTAACTTCTTAGCCCATGAGGGCTCAGTGGAGGGAGGGGCATACCCAGCAGAGCTGTCCTCATTTGCGTCCTCCTCCTCAATCTCCTCCTCATCATCATCCATCCTAGCAGCCGCGGCCTCAGCACGAGTAGTAGTGTTAGCCCACTGGGGCTTGATGCGGAGTCTGATGGGGTCATGACGGATCCAGTCAGGGGCCAAAAACTCATCCTGAGGGAAGAGCTTCTCCCACATCTTCGAGATCAAGAGAAACAGGTAAGGTCCATAGATGGGAACCTTACGATTGAACACCGCAAACTGAAGCTCGCACCACATGATGTGGGAGACGTCCAATGGTTGAGTCTGAGTGAGACGCGCCTCCTCACAGATGAGCATCATGTCCACCAGATAGGCATGCACCTTGTCCTTGTCCCCAATACGTGGGAAGAGAGAGTTGCGGAAGATCCAGTGCATAATGTCAAGAAAAGGGTTCAGAACCCACGCCTTCTTGCCACTTGGAAGGAGCTTCTCAACATACTACTGCTGGAGCTTGTTCTTGTTAGCTGACTCGGAGTTGGCATGAGGGAGAACACCAACGGGCGTGTTGAGCCCCTCATCAGGTATGTGGAGCAACGCCATGAAGTCCTTCCATGTAGCAGTCAACTGACGTCCATTGGTCATCCAGGTCATCCTCCGATCCTCATCGGTATGAAAGTGAACCGAAGCAAAGAACTGGGCCACAAGCTCGGGATCAAAGTCCAGGTGGAAAGAGATCACATCCTCAATGGCAAACTGCTCCACGAGATCCAAGGCCTCACCAAAGTAGGCACGGTGCTTATCCTCCCTCATGTGATTCATATCAATCCAGTGCACGTCCACATATGTGTTCTGCTTGCCCTTGATCACATCCAAATAAATGAGATTTTGTTGCTTGGTCCAGAACAAATCATTGCCTCTGAAGTTGGCACAAGGATTCACATAAGGGTTGATCCTCCTTCGAGAGATAAACTCAGCGAGTGGTATCTCATCCATGCCCATGGAGGGCTCCTTGTGCTTGGTGGCGGTGGTCTTGGTCCTGCGTTGGGGGGCATTGGAGCCCTCTGGAGATTCATCTTGGTTGCGCAGACGCTTGGAACCCGTGTCATGGCTGGGATTGGAACGACGAGCAGGAGCACCGGAGCCACCACCTAAGACACAAAACACAAAAACACGCACGAGGAGCGAGAAGGATCAATGCAAAGACCACAACAAAACAGGTGAAACAAGTAGAATGTGCACTTGGTAATTGCCATGAGGGAGATTTGACAACAACGGTAGTACTGCTTGTCTGCGCGGTACTAAAATTTTAGTGCCGCTCCTAGTCACGGCAGTACTGCGCGGTGGCACAGCAGTACCGGGTCTCTGAGCGGCAGTAGAGTTTTAGTACGGCGTCTCACGCGGTAGTACCGCTCCTGAGGAGCGGTAGTACCGTACGAGCGGTAGTACCGCACCTGAGATGCGGTAGTACCGCATGGCGTCAGATCCGAATCCCCAACTGAATCTGAGAACAACCGTGACAACGAGGCGGTACTACGGTTGATCAAATCTACCACGGGACAATATATCAAGTACAATCTCTACGCATTACTACTCTCCTACATCCTACTCTTGCAAAGATTTGGCCCAAAATCTCAAGAACAACATGCATCTCCCCAAAAACCTAGAAACAAAAGAACGAACCAAGGAGAGAGGGATTTGGGGAGAAACCTTGTTCTAGGGCAAGAGGGAGTGGTGGGGAACGATCCCACCGGACGAAATCCGAGGAGAGCGGCTGGAGACGGAGATCCGGCGAGGGTCTCCAGCGCCGTTCTTGAGCAAGAGAGAGAGACGGCGTGGAGAGAAATAGACGAATGGGTATGGGGGAGTTGGAACTCCCTGCTACCTCTTGAGCATGCGTTGGTATTCCCTTGAAGAGGAAAGGGTGATGCAGCAAAGTAGCGTAAGTATTTCCCTCAGTTTTTGAGAACTAAGGTATCAATCCAGTAGGAGGCCACACGCAAGTCCCTCGTACCTACACAAACAAATAAGAACCTTGCAACCAACGCGATAAAGGGGTTGTCAATCCCTTCACGACCACTTGCAAAAGTGAGATCTGATAGAGAGGATAAGATAATATTTTTGGTATTTTTATGATAAAGACTGAAAGTAAAGAAAGCAAAATAAACGGCGATAGAAATAGCTAGTTGACGGGAGATTAATATGATGGAAAATAGACCCGGGGGCCATAGGTTTCACTAGTGGCTTCTCTCAAGATAGCATAAGTATTACGGTGGGTGAACAAATTACTGTCGAGCAATTGATAGAAAAGTGCATAATTATGAGAATATCTAGGCATGATCATGTATATAGGCATCACGTCTGTGACAAGTAGACCGACTCCTGCCTGCATCTACTACTATTACTCCACACATCGACCGCTATCCAGCATGCATCTAGAGTATTAAGTTCATAAGAACAGAGTAATGCATTAGGTAAGATGACATGATGTAGAGGGATAAACTCAAGCAATATGATATAAACCCCATCTTTTTATCCTCGATGGCAACAATACAATACGTGTCGTTTCCCTTTCTGTCACTGGGATCGAGCAACGCAAGATTGAACCCAAAGCTAAGCACTTCTCCCATTGTAAGAAAGATCAATCTAGCAGGCCAAACCAAACTGATATTTCGAAGAGACTTGCAAAGATAACCAATCATACATAAAAGAATTCAGAGAAGATTCAAATATTGTTCATAGATAATCTTAATCATAAACCCACAATTCGTCGGATCTCGGCAAACACACCGCAAAAATAGTTACATTGAATAGATCTCCAAGAAGATCGAGGAGAACTTTGTATTGAGATCCAAAGAGAGAGAAAAAGCCATCTAGCTAATAACTATGGACCCGAAGGTCTGTGGTAAACTACTCACACATCATCGGAGAGGCTATGGTGTTGATGTGAAGCCCTCCGTGATCGATGCCCCCTCCGGCGGAGCGCCGGAAAAGGCCTCAAGATGGGATCTCACGGGTACAGAAGGTTGCGGCGGTGGAAATACGGTTTCGTGGTGCTCCTGGATGGTTTCGGGGTACGTAGGTATATATAGGAGGAAGAAGTAGGTCGGTGGAGCCACAAGCGTGGAGGGTGCGCCCAGGGGGGGTAGGCGCGCTCCCTGCCTCGTGGCCTCCTTGTTCGTTTCTTGACGTCCACTCCAAGTCCTCTGGATCACGTTTGTTCCAAAAATCACGCCCCTGAAGGTTTCATTCCGTTTGGACTCCGTTTGATATTCCTTTTCCGCGAAACACTGAAATAGGCACAAAAAACAACAAATTGCACTGGGCCTTGGGTTAATAGGTTAGTCCCAAAAATAATATAAAAGTGTATAGTAAAGCCCATTAAACATCCAAAATGGATAATATAATAGCATGGAACAAACAAAAATTATAGATACGTTGAAGACGTATCAAGCATCCCCAAGCTTAATTCCTGCTCGTCCTCGAGTAGGTAAATGATAAAAAACAGAATTTTTGCTGTGGAATGCTACCTAGCATATTTCTCAATGCAATTTTATTTATTGTGGCATGAACGTTCAAATCCGAAAGATTCAAGATAAAAGTTTAATATTGACATGAAAATAATAATACTTGAAGCACACTAGCAAAGCAATCATGTCTTCTCAAAATAACATGGCCAAAGAAAGTTATCCCTACAAAATCATATAGTCTGGCTATGCTCTATCTTCATCACACAAAGTATTTAATCATGCACAACCCCGATGACAAGCCAAGCAATTGTTTCATACTTTTGATGTTCTCAAACTTTTTCAATCTTCACGCAATACATGAGCGTGAGCCATGGACATAGCGCTATATGTAGAATAGAATGGTGGTTGTGGAGAAGACAAAAAGGAGAAGATAGTCTCACATCAACTAGGCGTATCAATGGGCTATGGAGATGCCCATCAATAGATATCAATGTGAGTGAGTAGGGATTGCCATGCAACTGATGCACTAGAGCTATAAGTGTATGAAAGCTCAACAAAAGAAACTAAGTGGGTGTGCATCCAACCTGCTTGCTCACGAAGACCTAGGGCATTTTGAGGAAGCCCATCATTGGAATATACAAGCCAAGTTCTATAATGTAAAATTCCCACTAGTATATGAAAGTGACAACATAGGAGACTCTCTATCATGAAGATCATGGTGCTATTTTGAACTACAAGTGTGGTAAAAGGATAGTTACATTGTCCCTTCTCTCTTTTTCTCTCATTTTTTTATTTTTTTTATTTGGGCCTTCTTCTCTTTTTTTTGGCCTCTTTTCTTTTTTTCTTTCGTCCGGAGTCTCATCCCGACTTGTGGGGGAATTATAGTCTCCATCATGTTTTCCTCACTTGGGACAATGCTCTAATAATGATGATCATCACACTTTTATTTACTTACAACTCAAAGATTACAACTCAATACTTAGAACAAAATATGACTCTATGTGAATGCCTCCGGCAGTGTACCGGGATATGCAATGAATCAAGAGTGACATGTATGAAAGAATTATAAAGGTGGCTTTGCCACAAATACGATGTCAACTACATGATCATGCAAAGCAATATGACAATGATGAAACGTGTCATAATAAATGGAACGGTGGTAAGTTGCATGGAAATATATCTCGGAATGGCTATGGAAATGCCATAATAGGTAGGTATGGTGGCTGTTTTGAGGAAGGTATATGGTGGGTATATGATACCGGCGAAAGGTGCGCGGTATTAAAGAGGCTAGCAATGGTGGAACGATGAGAGTGCGTATAATCCATGGACTCAACATTAGTCATAAGGAACTCACATACTTATTGCAAAAATCTATTAGTTATCGAAACGAAGTACTACGCGCATGCTCCTAGGGGGATATATTGGTAGGAAAAGACCATCGCTCGTCCCCGACCGCCACTCATAAGGAAGACAATCAATAAATAAATCATGCTCCGACTTCATCACATAACGGTTCACCATACGTGCATGCTACGGGAATCACAAACTTTAGAACAAGTATTTCTCAAATTCACAACTACTCAACTAGCATGACTCTAATATCACCATCTTCATATCTCAAAACAATCATCAAGTATCAAACTTCTCCTAGTATTCAATGCACTTATATGGAAGTTTTTGTTTATCCAACTTGGATGCCTATCATATTAGGATCAATTTTATAACCAAATCAAGTTACCATGCTGTTCTAAAGGACTCTCAAAATAATAAAAGTGAAGCATGAGAGATCAATAATTTCTATAAAATAAAACCACCGCCGTGCTCTAAAAAGATATAAGTGAAGTACTAGAGCAAAATTGTTTAGCTCAAAAGATATAAGTGAAGCACATAGAGTATTCTAATAAATTCGATTAATGTGTTTCTCTCCAAAAACGTGTGTACAACAAGGATGATTGTGGTGAACTAAAAAGTAAATACTCAAATCATACAAGACGCTCCAAGCAAAACACATATCATGCGGTGAATAAAAATATAGCTCCAAGTAAAGTTACTGATGGACGAAGACAAAAGAGGGGATGCCTTCCGGGGCATCCCCAAGCTTAGGCTTTCGGTTGTCCTTGGTATTTACCTTGGGGTGCCTTGGGCATCCCCAAGCTTAGGCTCTTGCCACTCCTTGTTCCATAATCCATCAAATCTTTACCCAAAACTTGAAAACTTCACAACACAAAACTTAACAGAAAATCTCGTGAGCTCCGTTAGCGAAAGAAAGCAAAACACCACTTCAAGGTACTGTAATGAACTCATTATTTATTTATATTGGTGTTAAACCTACTGCATTCCAACTTCTCTATGGTTCATAAACTCTATTACTAGCCATAGATTATCAAAATAAGCAAACAACACATGAAAAACAGAATCTGCCAAAAACAGAACAGTCTGTAGTAATCTGTATCAAAAGCATACTTATGGAACTCCAAAAATTCTAAAATAAATTGCTGGACGTGAGGAATTTATCTATTAATCATCTTCAAAAAGAATCAACTAAATATCACTCTCCAGTAAAAAGTTGTAGCTAATCTTGTGAGCGCTAAAGTTTCTGTTTTTCACAGCAAGATCAAAAAGACTTCACCCAAGTCTTCCCAAAGGTTCTACTTGGCACAAACACTAATTAACACACAAAACCACATCTAAACAGAAGATAGATGGATTATTTATTCCTAAACAGAACCAAAAAGCAAGAAACTAAAATAAAATTGGGTTGCCTCTGTAGCGACCCGACCTCAGACGGTCAAGTCTCTGTGCTTCAGTGTCATCCCTGGATCGGTAATGCTGACACACACAGTACTCAAAGGATTTATAACAGAGTAGCAATCACACACTTATTACATCGAATGTCTTCAAAGAGAACTTATTACAATAAATATGACTTAAGGCCATCTAATACGATAACAGCGGAAGGCTTGGAAGATAAAGTGAGTCCATCAACTCCAACGGCATAGCTGAGTGCACGACAAACGACCTATGGCACCTTACTCGTCATCTGAAAAGTCTGCAACATGACACGTTGCAGCCCGAAAACGGGTCAGCACATGGAATATGCTGGCAATATAACACAGTAGAGCAATAAATAGATAAATGCTATCACTACATGCATATATGGCTGGTGGAGGCTCTATGGTTATATGATTTTTGCGAAAAGCAATTTTTTCCCTACAACAAAGGAATAAATTTTATTTAACTATCATGGTGGTTGAAACATCATTGAGAAGGTTCCTCCAACTCAATCCCAATTAAAGTAATCATTAACAACCCAACAAATTTATTTAGAGTGATGAGATCAAATCAATAATTCAAGCACCAGATACTCAAGATGTCCATAACCGGGGACACGACTAACCATGATTAGTTTATACACTCCACAGAGGTTTGCGCACTTCTCCCCACAAGACTCAATCTCCTCCGTTGGATTTCTCGCACTACATGGTGTTTGAGAAACGGATGACCGAGACACAGTCTTTCAGAAGCATTAACTCTTTACTCTGGGTGGACAGTTACACCTACTTTCCCTCTACATCTGCTAGCCCACCACTGAAAGAGGTCACACAACATACTCAACTATGCCAGAGCCCATAATGACTTGTGGCTGCACACGGAAGTTTCTAGCATGAACAATCTTATGATCCCTTTGAGCCTGGGTGGCGGACCGTAGGATGATCACACGGTATAACCCCGGGATATCCTAGGACAACACTGGATTCCCCAGGTGCCCAAAATAAACAATCCACCCAGATGTGTATTAAAGTTGCCACCTTAAGTTGAACCATTAATTAACAATCTCACATATGTCATGGATACACTCAAACCCAATCCACGTCTACGAGCATAGCATGGCAATATAAGCATAACGTAGAAGTAACTCCCAGGGTTTGATAATAAAACAGGGCAATAGGTTCTACCTCATCAACTACTTCCCAAACCCACAAGTTAAACACATCCTAATCATGCAATGTTTGAGGATTGTAACTAATGCATAAAAACTGGGTATGTAAAGAGTATGATCAATGTGTTACTTGCCTTGCTGTCGATCCGCAAAACCTAGTGACTCGTAGTAGCACGTTTCGCACTCCGGGAATTCTATCGCAAGCAAACAATAGCATACATAAGCAATCAAGCAAAGATGCACGGGTAAAACTCAAACAAGGAGATCTAACCAGAAAGTTCAACTGAAGAACTCCGGTTTGCAAAAAGAAACAAATCAAACGGAGCAACGAAACTCAAACTGCGAAAGAAACAAGATCCAATTACTAATCTGGACTGAAGTCAAATTTTACAGTACCAAAATCTTGTTCAAGTTGGTTAAACAGAAAGAGGGCTTCAAGACAAAGATCTAGGCGCTTGAATCGCCTGATTCCGACAAACGAGCGAAAAGATAAACTAAAACGAAAATTAGGGCAGAAATCGCGATCAGAAATAATCACGGAAAACCCTGGAAAAAGAAAAACTGACGAACAGGCTAACGAACGAACGTCCGCTGTCTGTGAAAAACGGGTGAACGGCCTTCGTTAAAACGACCGTACGGACGAACGTCCGCTACTTAACTAAACCGCACAAAACCGGAATAAAACCGATCTAAAGAAAAAAAACCGATCTTACGGTTTCTAAAAAAACTGACCGGTCAATGGTCAACAGCGGCGGCGGCTCCGGCGAGGCGGCAGGGCAGCGGCGCGGCGCAGCTCCGGCTAGCGCGGGCGGCGGCTGGCGGCTAGGGTTAGGGCGGGATACGGGCACGGGGCGGGTTGGGGCGGCCTCGATGGCTTATAAGGCCGGCCGGGGGGGGGGGAGGAGTCCGGGTCGAAACCGGCCCGTTAAGTCGGTTGCCTCTTTTTTTAAAAATAAGTCATGACGCAAAAAAACAAAAAAAAGAAATACTAAACCGACTCCAAAAATCCCGAAATAAGTTTTCCCCGTCCTCTAAAAATATGCCGGACAAGGTGAACATTTATTTGGGCCTATAATGCAATTTTGAAAAACGCGTATTTTTCCTAATTCGAATAAAATTGCAATAAAATCCAAATAAAATCATTTATTTGATTTTAATATTTTTCCTCCAATATTTCATTTATTTTGGAGAAGTCATATTATCTCCTCTCATATATTTTAATTCGAAATATTTTCGGAGAGAAAAATCATTAAAACCAAAATGATCCTTGTTTCAATATTTGATAAAATTCAAATATGAAAATCGTGAAATCCCCAACTCTCTCCGCGGGTCCTTGAGTTGCTTAGGATTTTGAGGACCGTGAAACGGAAATGCAATAAAATTTGGGATGTTACAGCCTCCCAACAAGCGCTATCGTTTAACGCCCCTAGCTAGGCATAAAGGCAAGGATAGATCTACGTCTTGCCATCTTTAGTGTTGGGAAAGAAAAGAGAAAATTTATTATCTATAGCATTTATCTTTCTATTTTGATAAAGCATGTGGCCATTAATGGTGGAAGAAAGATTAAGCACGCTACGGAAATTTGCATCTAAGCTAGCTTTCATCTCTTTGATAATTTCGTTTTGGTAAAAGCACAAAAGAGAGGTGGATTCAACTTTCTCACTCATAGGGTGCCCAAATATAGTTTTCATCTTTTCATAGGTATCTATGGGATCCCCTTCAAGAAAACCTTCTTCAAAAATAGAATCTAAAACTTGCTTGAACGAAGCGGGCAACCCAACATAAAAGCTTTTTAGGTATATCTCAATTTGATATTGGGGCACATAGCTAGCTCGGATCCTTAAAAGCCTATCCCAAGCATCTTTCAAAGACTCATCAAGTAAATAACGAAAAATTCTGGGATCATCTTCATCGAAATTATTCAAACCCTCATTGACAACACCGGTAGGTCTTTCCATAGCATCATTACTTATGAGCTTAGAGAGGACAGAGGGACTATCCAAAGTATTAAAACCATGGAGAGAGCCCTTGGCCCTTTTTGATTCGGCCATGGCACAAGAAAAAAATGGGAAAGAGGCGAACAGAAATAGAGGGCGAATAAAACGGCAAGGGTGAAGTGGGGGAGAGGAAAACGAGAGGCAAATGGCAAATAATGTAATGCGAGGGATAAGAGTTTGTGATGGGTACTTGGTATGTCTTGACTTGTGCGTAGACTCCCCGGCAACGGCGCGAGAAATGGCTCGTTGACGGGAGATCAAATTTTGTTGACTTTGCGTAAGCCTCCTCGGCAATGGCACCATAAATCCTTCTTGCTACCTCTTGAGCATGCGTTGGTTTTCCCTTGAAGAGGAAAGGGTGATGCAGCAAAGTAGCGTAAGTATTTCCCTCAGTTTTTGAGAAATCCAGTAGGAGGCCACATGCAAGTCTCTCGTATCTACACAAACAAATAAGAACCATGCAACCAACGCAATAAAGGGGTTGTCAATCCCTTCACGACCACTTGCAAAAGTGAGATCTGATAGAGATGATAAGATAATATTTTTGGTATTTTTATGATAAAGACTGAAAGTAAAGAAAGCAAAATAAACAGTGATAGAAATAGCTAGTTGACGGGAGATTAATATGATGGAAAATAGACCCGGGGGCCATAGGTTTCACTAGTGGCTTCTCTCAAGATAGCATAAGTATTACGGTGGGTGAACAAATTACTGTCGAGCAATTGATAGAAAAGTGCATAATTATGAGAATATCTAGGCATGATCATGTATATAGGCATCACGTCTGTGACAGTAGACCGACTCCTGCCCGCATCTACTACTATTACTCCACACATCGACCGCTATCCAGCATGCATCTAGAGTTTAAGTTCATAAGAACAGAGTAACGCATTAGGTAAGATGACATGATGTAGAGGGATAAACTCAAGCAATATGATATAAACCCCATCTTTTTATCCTCGATGGCAACAATACAATACGTGTCGTTTCCCTTTCTGTCACTGGGATCGAGCAACGCAAGATTGAACCCAAAGCTAAGCACTTCTCCCATTGCAAGAAAGATCAATCTAGTAGGCCAAACCAAACTGATAATTCGAAGAGACTTGCAAAGATAACCAATCATACATAAAAGAATTCAGAGAATATTCAAATATTGTTCATAGATAATCTTGATCATAAACCCACAATTCATCGGATCTCGACAAACACACCGCAAAAAGAGTTACATCGAATAGATCTCCAAGAAGATCGAGGAGAACTTTGTATTGAGATCCAAAGAGAGAGAAGAAGCCATCTAGCTAATAACTATGGACCCGAAGGTCTATGGTAAACTACCCACACATCATCGGAGAGGCTATGGTGTTGATGTAGAAGCCCTCCGTGATCGATGCCCCCTCCGGCGGAGCGCCGGAAAAGGCCCCAAGATGGGATCTCACGGGTAAGAAGGTTGCGGCGGTGGAAATAGGGTTTGATGGTGCTCCTGGATGGGTTCGGGGTACGTAGGTATATATAGGAGGAAGAAGTAGGTCGGTGGAGCCACGAGGGTGGAGGGCGCGCCCAGGGGGTAGGCGCGCCCCCTGCCTCGTGGCCTCCTAGTTCATTTCTTGACGTCCACTCCAAGTCCTCTGGATCACGTTTGTTCCAAAAATCACGCTCCGAAGGTTTCATTCCATTTGGACACCGTTTGATATTCCTTTTCTGCGAAACACTAAAATAGGAAAAAAACAGCAATTTGCACTGGGCCTTGGGTTAATAGGTTAGTCCCAAAAATAATATAAAAGTGTATAGTAAAGTCTATTAAACATCCAAAATGGATAATATAATAGCATGGAACAATAAAAAATTATAGATACGTTGGAGACGTATCACTCTCCCTGCCCGCTCTTAACCCCCACGCGCCCTCGACAGCGCGGTAGTACCGCGTGTCATCGCAGTAGTACCGCCTGGGCGGAGGTACCGCACCATGGGCGGTAGTACCGCCCCCTGGCGGCAGTAAAAAATTACTGCTGCGCTGGGTGCGGAAGTACCATGCGCTGCTCTCGCGGTAGTACCGTGGCAGGCTGCGGTAGTACCGTGTGCTCAAGAAGATGCAAGTTTCAAGAACAAGGGAAAACAAAAGGCCTTTGCAAAGCAACCTTCAAGCAAACGGACACACCAAAACGCTGACACACGAGACAACACACACAAGCTCGACACGATGAAAGGGAGACAAGAGACAACAAGGACTAAAACACGCAACACAACCTCTCCAAAGAGAGGGTGGTGGCCGGAGCCACCTATGTTTGAGTCAATTGGTATGGCACCGCGAATAATTATCTCGGACCCATGACCAAAACTCGTCTTTGAAGCACAAGTACCATCAACAATGGCTAATGTGAAAGAGTTGATCAATTTATGCATAATGGAGGGAGGGAGAGTTCATTGAGAGAACAACACTCCCCCTATGTCCATGCCTACACCTAAACAAGATAACAAGTTGAGTATGGTGGGGTGTGCAAGGGTTCAAGCAACATTGCTCGAATCAATGATATTTAGCTCATGCCTTAACTCACGAAATCTTGATTCATCCAAGGGCTTCGTGAAAATATCTGCAAGGTTATCATGAGAGTTGACATAGTTGAGCTCGATCTCCCCTCGCCTAATGTGATCCCGGATGAAGTGATACCGAATCTCAATATGCTTCGTCTTGAAGTGTTGCACCGGGTTGAGAGAAATCCTGATGGCGCTTTCATTATCACACCAAAGAGGCACTTTGTCACAAATGACACTGTAATCCTTTAAAGTTTGCCTCATCCAAAGAAGTTGCGCACAACAACTACCGGTGGCCACATACTCCGCTTCGGTGGACGAGAGAGACACACAACTCTGCTTCTTGGAAGACCAACTTACCAAAGAGCAACCGAGAAATTGGCACCCTCCGGAAGTGGACTTCCTATCCACTTTGTCTCCCGCCCAATCGGAATCCGAATATCCTGCAAGCTTGAAGTTCGAACCTCTTGGATACCATAAGCCAAAGTTTGGGGTATGAGCCAAATATCGAAAGATTCGCTTGACCGCCACAAAGTGGCTTTCCTTAGGTGCGGCTTGAAATCGTGCACAAATTCCCACACTCAACATGATATCCGGTCTAGATGCACAAAGGTAAAGCAAGGAGCCAACCATGGAGCGATATACCTTTTGATCCACCGCTTTACCATTGGGATCTATGTCAAGTTGGCATTTGACGGGCATTGGAGTGGAGGCCGGATTGACATCACTTCGCTTGAATCTCTTGAGCATGTCTTGAGTATATTTGGCTTGGTTGATGAAAGTCCCTTCTCTTCTTTGCTTGACTTCGAACCCGAGAAAGAACTTCAACTCTCCCATCGAAGACATCTTGAACTTTGAGGTCATGAGAGTAGCAAATTCCTCATTTAAAGCTTTGTTAGGGGAACCAAAGAGAATATCATCAACATATAGTTGGCACACAAACAACTCCCCTTTGACCTTCTTAGTAAAAAGAGTGGGGTCGATTTTCCCAACTTCAAATCCACGATCTTGCAACAACTCGTTAAGGTGGCCATACCACGCATGTGGGGCTTGTTTAAGGCCATAGAGTGCCTTATCGAGTTGATACACATGATCGGGGAAGTAGGGATCCTCGAACCCGGGGGGTTGCTTGACATACACCAACTCATTAATAGGACCATTAAGAAAAGCACTCTTCACATCCATTTGTTGTAACTTAAAGTTATGATGAGAAGCATAAGCAATCAACAAACGAATGGATTCAAGGCGAGCAACGGGAGCAAAGGTTTCACCGTAGTCGATACCCTTGACTTGGGAGTAGCCTTGTGCCACCAATCTTGCCTTGTTGCGAACGATGGTCCCATGAGCATCTTGCTTGTTCTTGAATATCCACTTGGTTCCAATGGCATTGTGGTTCCCCGTTGGCCTTGGCACCAATCTCCACACCTTGTTGTACTCGAAGTTGTTGAGTTATTCATGCATGGCATTGAGCCAATCCGGATCTTCGAGTGCCTCATAGACCTTTTGGGGTTAAATACAAGATACAAACGCGTGATGTTCACAATAGTTTGCCAATTGTCTACGAGTGCTTACCCCCTTTTGAATCCTTCCAAGCACATTCTTCATGAGATGACCCTTGGTAGAGAGCTTGGATGCAATCTTGGCGGCACGGTGCTCCAATTCCTCCTCGGGGGTGAGTCGAGGAGCGGTCACTTGATCATCTTGAGCGCCGTCTTGAGCTTGTTCTTGATCTTGAACTTGCTCGGAGGAGAGAACTTGACCTTGGCCATCAACTGGTGATTCAACACCGTCTTGAGGTTGATCTTGCCCTTGGTCTTGTTCATGAGGTTGAGGGCCTTCACTTTGTTCTTCGGAAGCGTGTGGGCCTTGGGTTGGTGATGGCTCCACTTGAGTGGAGCATTGTCCTTCTCCTTCGGCCACAAGGGGTTACTCAATGGGTAGGATAAAACCCACTCCCATTCTTCTTATGGCTTGAGGAGGAATTTCATCACCTACATCACAAGTGCCACTTTGCTCCACTTGGGAGCCGTTATTCTCATCAAACTCCATGTTACACGTCTCCTCAATAAGTCCCGTGGACTTATTGAGAACACGGTAAGCATGAGAGTTTGTAGCATAACCAACAAATATGCCCTCATAAGCTCTAGCCTCAAATTTAGACAAACGAACACCTTTCTTGAGAATGAAACACTTACACCCGAACACCCGAAAGTACTTGAGGTTGGGCTTGTTACCGGTAAGTATCTCATATGGAGTCTTGTTCAAGCCTTTGCGGAGATAGAGCCGATTTGATGCATGACACGCGATGTTGATGGCTTCGGCCCAAAAGTTGTATGGAGACTTGAACTCCGCCATCATGGTCCTTGCCACATCCATCAACGTACGGTTCTTCCTCTCCGCTACACCATTTTGTTGAGGGGTGTATGGTGCTGAGTATTGATGCTTGATCCCCTCATCACTAAGAAACTCATCCAAGGTGTAGTTCTTGAACTCGGTGCCGTTGTCGCTTCTTATTGTCAAGATCTTTGCATTGTGTTGACGTTGGGCTTCATTTGCAAAGTCAATGACGGTTTGTTGGGTCTCGCTCTTCCTCTTGAAGAAATATACCCAAGTGTATCTTGAATAGTCATCCACAATCACTAAGCAATACTTTCTACCCCCGAGGCTATCAAAGGATGGAGGCCCAAAGAGATCCAAGTGAAGGAGCTCCAAAGGCCTCTTCGAGTAAATGATAGTCGTGGGAGGGTGAACCTTTTCATGTAGCTTTCCTTTGATACAAGCACTGCAAGCACGATCTTTAGCAAAAATAACATTTTTAGTCCACGGACATGGTCCCCCTTGAGAAGACTTTGCAAAGATCTCATATTGACATGGGCTAAACGGCGATGCCAAAGCCATCCCACGTCAACTTTAGCCATTAGTCATGTCGCGGTCTTAGTGGGTCGCTCCGAAAAGTTAATCACATAGAGACCGTTCTCGACATGCCCAACAAAGACTACTTTAAGAGTCTTGCTCCACAAGAGGGCCACGGTATCAACATCAAAGAAAGTGACAAAGCCCATGAGTGCAAGTTGTCGAACGGAAAGTAAATTGTATGCAAGGGACTCAACAAGCATGACCTTCTCGATCGTGAGATCATGAGAAATGACAACCTTGCCAAGTCCCAATACCTTAGAGGACGAGGCATCACCCCACTCGACATTGGTGGGCATAGATGGAATCTTGTGAACGTCCACCACCAAGTCCTTGCTTCCGGTCATATGATTAGTGGCTCCACTATCGAGCAACCATGATCCCTCACCGGAAGCAAACACCTACAAGAAATCAATGCTTGGTTTTAGGTACCCATTTTGTAATGGGTCCTTTTATGTTAGTAAGAAGGGTCTTAGGAACCCAAATAGACCATTCAATGTACTCATAAGAGGAACCAACAAATTTGGCATAAACATGTCCATCAGTAGCACGGCATAACACATAAGAAGGGTTAAAGTCGCCAGCTTCGTTAGGAGTGGTAGCATTGCCCTTCTTAGCATCACTACCCTTCACATTGTTGTTGTTCTTCTTCTTAGAAGCACCCTCTCCCTCCTTCACAAAAGTTTGCTTGAGAGGGGGAGGTCATTTGGCCTTGTCATCCTTCTTCTTGTTCTTGGACTTGGGTGTGAACCCAATTCCTTCCTTGGCCACAACTTCCTTTTGATTGCTCAAAAAGTCGTTGAGGTTCTTCTCTCCTTGTATGCACGACACAAGGCCTTTCTCAAGTTGCTTCTTCAACTTTGCATTCTCCTCAACAAGATGCACATGCTCACAACATGGGTTAGTAGCATTTGCATTATCAATTAAAACCATGTGAGGAAAGGTGGCTTTCTCCTTGGTTAGCTTCACTTGGAGTTGATCATGAGACTCCTTGAGATTAGCATGAGCACCTTTCAAGGCCTTGTGAGCCTTGTCAAGTATATCAAACTCCTCCTTGAGTCTAGCAAGATCAACCCCAAGATTGGCCTTCTCGGAGTTTAGCACACGAGATACAACAAGAGCATGATCAAGATCTTTCTTTAATTTGGCATGGTCATCGTTGTATGACTCCTCAAGAGCCAAACGAAGACCTCACTCTTCCTCAAGAGCATTGGAAAGATCCAAGATCTCATCGGCATAGTCACGACTATGCCCCTCCATCTTAGAGATGGTATCTTCGTGAGCCTCGATCATGTCATTGGCTTCACCAAGTTGTTTCAAGAGAGCAACGAAGTGCTTCTTGGATTTACCCTTGAGCTTACTCGTAAAAGACTCAAATTCATTCTCCTCCACATTGGACCCCTCATGTTCATCAATGCAATCCGTTAAAGAAGGATTATTAATGATGGTAGTTTTGATGTTGGGGGTTACCTTGTTGGTGGCTTTAGCCATGAGGCACTTGGCGGTGATGTTCTCATTGGGTGAGTCGAAGAGAGACACCCGTGGAGTTGTCGCAATGGCAATGGAGGCCACGGCAACCGGCTCACCGTCTTCATCATCATCATCATCATCCTCATTGTACTCTTCTTGTGCCACCAACCCCTTGGGAGGAGTCTTCTTGGTGAAGTTGCTCTTGTTGCGGAAAGACTTGGCCTTGTCCTTTCGGATGAGCTTGCCACCATTGTCTTCCCTCTTCTCATAAGGACATTCCGCAACAAAGTGGCTCACGTTGCCACAATTATAGCAAGTCCTCACTCGTTGCTTGACCTTCGCGCCACTTGAGTTTTTCTTATTGAAGTTGGGCCTTGTGTTCTTCTTACTCCAAAATTGCCTTGAAGCAAGAGCCATGTGTTCATGATAAGCATACTTTGTATCTTCGGGGTTGCTCTCCTCTTCTTCCTCTTCATCCTCTTCTTCCACACTAAGCTTGGCCTTCAAGGCAAGATTGGGCTTCTTTGCTCTTTGAGAGCGTAACACCGCTTTGTCGGCGGTCTTGTCCAAGATGCTCATAGCCACAAACTCATCCAACACTTCACTTGAGGACAAGGTGTGGAAGTCCGGCCTTTGATGAATGACGGAGGACATGGCCTTGTGGTAAGGCATCATGGACTTGAGGAATTTGCGCTTGATCCAATTGTCATCCGTATCCTTGCTCCCATGATCTTGGAGTGAGACCACAAGAGTAGTTAATCTCCGATAAAGCTCACGAGGTTCTTCATCCTCTTTCATTGCAAACTCATCGGCTTCATCTTGCACCACTTCATAGTTGGAGCGTTGAATGCTTGCGCTTCCCCTATAGAGAGAGACAACATGGTGCCATGCATCCTTGGCCATGGTGAAGGGCCGGAGATGAGCAAGATCTTCGTGTGGAATTGCATCTTGGATGATGAAGAGAGCATTCTCATTGAATTGATTATCCGCGGCTTCTCTAGGAGTGAAGTTGCTTCGGTCATGCGGATAAAAACCTTCTTCAATGATTCTCCAAAGATTAGTATTAACATGGTTTAGATGACGCTTAAAGCAATAAACCCAAGAATCAAAGTCCTCATTTTTCACAATCTTCGGGGGAGGACCGGCATGATTTAAATGAGTGGAGGGAATCGGTCCACCATAAACAAGCGGAGGTTCCACATGGGCAAAGATGCCGGTGCTATTTTTACAACTAGAAGAAGGAGCCTTTTCACTAGTAGCTTCCCCCTAGTCGGAGTTAGCATCCGTCACCTTGTTAGTGGGATCACCCACTTTCAATGGTGCGGTGGATAATTTAAGCCCTTCTATGAATTTATTAAACATGCTTTCAACCTCGGTCGTCATGGAGGTTTTCAATGTGTCCAAAGCCACAATGAATTCCTCACGAGAGACCGCGGTTCCCCCATCGGCCGTAGACGAGACCGGATTCACACCAGAGTGCTCCTCCACACCGTCTACGGTGTCGACCATACTCTTCGGATGTCAAAGTCCTTAATAAATAGACGAGGCTCTGATACCAATTGAAAGGATCGATATAGTTGACTAGAGGGGGGGGTGAATAGGTAACTAACAATTTTTAGCTTTTCTTTACCAATTTAAACTTTGCATCAAAGTAGGTTGTCTAGATATGCAACTAGGTGGGCAACATATATGATGCAACAACAACAAGCACACAAGCAAGCAAGGGATATAACACAAATAAGCTTGCACAAGTAAAGGCACGAGATAACCAAGAGTGGAGACGGTGAAGACGAGGATGTGTTACCGAAGTTCCTTCCTTTTGAGGGGAAGTACGTCTCCGTTGGAGTGGTGTGGAGGCACAATGCTCCCCAAGAAGCCACTAGGGCCACCGTATTCTCCTCACGCCCTCACACAATGCGAGATGCCGTGATTCCACTATTGGTGCCCTTGGAGGCGGCGACCGGACCTTTACAAACAAGGTTGGGGCAATCTCCACAACTTAATTGGAGGCTCCCAACGACACCACGAAGCTTCACCACAATGGAATATGGCTCCGCGGTGACCTCAACCGTCTAGGGTGCTCAAACACCCAAGAGTAACAAGATCCGCAAGGGATTAGTGGGGGGAATCAAATTTCTCTTGGTGGAAGTGTAGATCGGGGCCTTCTCAACCAATCCCTAGAAAATCAACAAGTTTGATTGGCTAGGGAGAGAGATCGGGCGAAAATGGAGCTTGGAGCAACAATGGAGCTTGGGGATGGAAGAGGTGGTCAACTCGGAGAAGAAGACACCCCTTATATAGTGGAGGGACAAATCCAACTGTTATCCACCAACTCAGCCTGCGCAGCACGGTACTACCGCGCCGGGGACGCGGTACTACCGCGCGGGCATGCGGTTCTACCGCAGGGACCCGCGGTACTACCACCCGAGCAGCACAAACCAGGACAACCCAAATGCACTGAAGCAGAGGGCGGTAGAAACGCTGGCGCGGTACTACCGCTCCCCCTTGCGGTACTACCGCAAGGCAGGGATGTTCCAGATTTTGGGAAGGCACAGACATATAGAAATACATCTGTGGCAACTTCCGCTGAGTTGGAGTCTATGCAAAAATCCGACACGGTAGTACGGCACGCCAGGAGCGGTACTACCTCACGGCTGCTGAGCCAGGCCAGAACGCATGGTACTACCACGCACCGGGCGCGGTACTACCGCGTAGGGCGCGGATGTAAAAAATTACATCCGGCCCTACTAATGCAGCCGCAGGAGCGCCCAGCCTGGGGCCACGGTACTACAGCTCTAAAGGAGTGGTACTACCATGGGCGCTTGAGGTACTACCGCGCCTTGGGCCGGTACTACCGCAAGGGCCTGCGGTACTACCGCTCGTAGGAGCAGTACTACCGCATGCCCAAGTTCAGCAAACACGACAAATTGCATAGACAAGAAAAGACGGAGGATGCTCCAAGGTGCCAGAGGAAAGGAGGTGCAAATGGACTAGACGTGTGCGTGATGATTCCACCCAAACCTTTCCAAAGCGGACCCTCGCTTAATAGTACGGCTTTCCTATGACTCAAATCCACCGAAAAGAAACGTAGAGAAACGCCGTCTTCAATAGTCTTCGAGGGGCACCAAATCGTCTTGTGCGTAGTGATGAGATGTCTGAAATACTCAACGCACACGATTAGTCCGCAAAAGCATTGTCATCAATCACCAAAACAACTAAGGGATAAATATGCCCTTACACTTATAATAAATCTGCTAGTCAATGCTTGGATGAACTTGATAACTACATTGTTAAGCAAGAAAATTTTATTGCGTATGTTTTGAAACATTTGAAACATAATGCCTACATTATTGATCGCTTGAGTGACTTAATGTTTAAAATTGCTAATGATGTTAAAGGTCTAGGAAAACATGCTTCCATGGTCCAAACTCAGTTAGAATAAATTGCTAAATCTCAAAATGATTTGCTTAATGAAATGAATAGTAATATGAATGATCATGCTGTTAGAGTAATGACCAGAGGGGGTAGAATGACTCAGGAGCCACTATATCCCGAAGGTAATCCTAAAAGAATTGAACAAGATTCTGAGACAATTAATATTGATGCACCTAGTCCATCCAAAAAGAAAAAGAAAAGAAAAATGATAGGACTTTGCATTCTTCTAGTGAACCTGAGGTAGAAAAACTTTCTGAGAATAGTAATGATGTTTCTATTTCTAATGCTGAGACATGATACGTCTCCAACGTATCTACAATTTTTGATTGCTCCATGCTATATTATCTTCTGTTTCGGACGTTATTGTGCTTTATTATTCACTTTTATATTATTTTTGGGACTAACCTATTAACCGGAGGCCCAGCCCAGAATTGCTGTTTTTTTGCCTATTTCAGAGTTTCACAGAAAAAGAATATCAAACGGAGTCCAAACGGAATGAAACCTTCGGGAACGTGATTTTCGGAACGAACATGATCCAGAGGACTTGGACCCTACGTCAAGAAATCAAATAGGAGGCCACGAGGTAGGGGGGCGCGCCTGCCCCCCAAGCGCGCCCTCCACCCTCATGGGCCCCATGTTGCTCCACCGATGTACTCCTTCCTCCTATATATACCTACGTACCCCCAAACGATCAGATACGGAGCCAAAAAACTAATTCCACCGCCGCAACCTTCTGTACCCACGAGATCCCATCTTGGGGCCTGTTCCGGAGCTCCGCCGGAGGGGGCATCGATCACGGAGGGCTTCTACATCAACACCATAGCCTCTCCGATGAAGTGTGAGTAGTTTACCTCAGACCTTCGGGTCCATAGTTATTAGCTAGATGGCTTCCTCTCTCTTTTTGGATCTCAATACAATGTTCTCCCCCTCTCTTGTGGAGATCTATTTGATGTAATCTTCTTTTGCGGTGTGTTTGTTGAGACCGATGAATTGTGGGTTTATGATCAAGTTTATCTATGAACAATATTTGAATCTTCTGAATTCTTTTATGTATGATTGGTTATCTTTGCAAGTCTCTTCGAATTATCAGTTTGGTTTGGCCTACTAGATTGATCTTTCTTGCAATGGGAGAAGTGCTTAGCTTTGGGTTCAATCTTGCGGTGTCCTTTCCCAGTGACAGTAGGGGCAGCAAGGCACGTATTGTATTGTTGCCATCGAGGATAACAAGATGGGGTTTTTATCATATTGCATGAATTTATCCCTCTACATCATGTCATCTTGCTTAAGGCGTTACTCTGTTATTATGAACTTAATACTCTAGATGCATGCTGGATAGCGGTCGATGTTTGGAGTAATAGTAGTAGATGCAGGCAGGAGTCGGTCTACTTGTCTCGGACGTGATGCCTATATACATGATCATACCTAGATATTCTCATAACTATGCTCAATTCTGTCAATTGCTCAACAGTAATTTGTTCACCCACCGTAAAATACTTATGCTCTTGAGAGAAGCCACTAATGAAACCTATGGCCCCTGGGTCTATCTTCCATCATATTAATCTTCCAACACTTAGTTATTTCCGTTGCTTTTATTTTACTTTGCATCTTAATCACAAAAATACCAAAAATATTATCTTATCATATCTATCAGATCTCACTCTCGTAAGTGACCGTGTAGGGATTGACAACCCCTTATCGCGTTGGTTGCGAGGATTTATTTGTTTGTGTAGGTGCGAGGGACTCGCGCGTAGCCTCCTACTGGATTGATACCTTGGTTCTCAAAAACTGAGGGAAATACTTACGCTACTTTGCTGCATCAGCCTTTCCTCTTCAAGGGAAAACCAACGCAGTGCTCAAGAGGTAGCAAGAAGGATTTCTGGCGCCGTTGCCGGGGAGGTCTACGCAAAAGTCAACATACCAAGTACCCATCACAAACCCTTATCTCCCGCATTACATTATTTGCCATTTGCCTCTCGTTTTCCTCTCCCCCACTTCACCCTTGCCGTTTTATTCGCCCTCTCTTTTTCGTTCGCCTCTTTTTCGTTCGTTTGTCGTCATGGCTAGTCCCTTATCAACTCCACTGTCCCCTGAGTTTGAAGTCTTTCACTTGAAACAAAGACAAGGAGAAAACTTAAAAGATGCCTGGTTGAGAATAATGGAGTCTTACCGTAATTGTACCTTTGAAGTGAACCTGAGAATTTTGCTTCGCAATTTTTATGTTGGATTAAATATGTCCCATAGACAACTCTTGGATTGCGTTGCTAAAGGCAATTTTATTGAAATTGATCCCCATATTGCGCATGAAGTTATAGAAGTTATAGTGGGAACACTACCTCAACAAAAGGGGCCTCATCATACCCAAGAAGAGACACAAGTTTTTGAAAAAATTTGCGAAGTAACTAAGATTTTACAAAAGTCTCTTTAACCTCTTAAGAACGTTAGCGGAAATATTCACTGCATGAATATGTTAATTACTCTTTGCAATAAGCGGTTGGATTCTTTAGATTTAAAAATTTCAGAATATGAAGGGAAACGTAAAGAACCTCCCGGATTCGAGCTTGATTCCGCTAAAAAGTTGAAAACCAAAGATGGCAATACCTAGATCTATCCTTGCTTTTATGCCTAGCTAGGGGCGTTAAACGATAGCGCTTGTTGGGAGGCAACCCAATTTTATTTTTAGTTTTTTTGCTTTTTGCTTCTGTTTAGGAATAAATATTTGATTCTAGCCTCTGGTTAGATGTGTTTTTATGTTTTAATTAGTGTTTGTGCCAAGTTAAACCTATAGGATCTTCTTGGATGATAGTTATTTGATCTTGCTGTAATTTCCAGAAACTTTCTGTTCACGAAAATAATTGTTAAAAATCACCAGAACGTGATAAAATATTGATTCCAATTGCTGCTGATCAATAAACAAATTGTCTAGGTATTCATATTTTGGCTGATTTTTTGGAGTTCCAGAAGTTTGCGTTAGTTACAGATTACTACAGACTGTTCTGTTTTTGACAGATTCTGTTTTTCGTGTGTTGTTTGCTTATTTTGATGAATCTATGGCTAGTAAAAGAGTTTATAAACCATAGAGAAGTTGGAATACAGTAGGTTTAACACCAATATAAATAAAGAATGAGTTCATTACAGTACCTTGAAGTGGTCTTTTGTTTTCTTTCGCTAACGGAGCTCACGAGATTTTCTGCTGAGTTTTGTGTTGTGAAGTTTTCAAGTTTTGGGTGAAAGATTTGATGGATTATGGAACAAGGAGTGGCAAGAGCCTAAGCTTGGGGATGCCCATGGCACCCCCAAGATAATCTAAGGACACCAAAAAGCCAAAGCTTGGGGATGCCCCGGAAGGCATCCCCTCTTTCGTCTACTTCCATCGGTAACTTTACTTGGAGCTATATTTTTATTCACCACATGATATGTGTTTTGCTTGGAGCGTCTTGTATGATTTGAGTCTTTGCTTTTTAGTTTACCACAATCATCCTTGCTGTACACACCTTTTGAGAGAGACACACATGATTCGGAAATTATTAGAATACTCTATGTGCTTCACTTATATCTTTTGAGTTATATAGTTTTTGCTCTAGTACTTCACTTATATCTTTTAGAGCACGGTGGTGGATTTGTTTTATAGAAACTATTGATCTCTCATGCTTCACTTAGATTATTTTGAGAGTCTTAAATAGCATGGTAATTTGCTTAAATAATCCTAATATGCTAGGTATTCAAGATTAGTAAAAACTTTCTTATGAGTGTGTTGAATACTAAGAGAAGTTTGATGCTTGATGATTGTTTTGAGACATGGAGGTAGTGATATTAAAGTTGTGCTAGTTGAGTAGTTGTGAATTTGAGAAATACTTGTGTTGAAGTTTGCAAGTCCCGTAGCATGCACGTATGGTAAACGTTATGTAACAAATTTGAAACATGAGGTGTTCTTTGATTGTCCTCCTTATGAGTGGCGGTCGGGGACGAGCGATGGTCTTTTCCTACCAATCTATCCCCCTAGGAGCATGCGCGTAGTGCTTGGTTTTTGATGACTTGTAGATTTTTGCAATAAGTATGTGAGTTCTTTATGACTAATGTTGAGTCCATGGATTATACGCACTCTCACCTTTCCATCATTGCTAGCCTCTTCGGTACCGTGCATTGCCCTTTCTCACATTGAGAGTTGGTGCAAACTTCGCCGGTGCATCCAAACCCCGTGATATGATACGCTCTTTCACACATAAACCTCCTTATATCTTCCTCAAAACAGCCACCATACCTACCTATTATGGCATTTCCATAGCCATTCCGAGATATATTGCCATGCAACTTTCCACCATTCCGTTTATCATGACACGTTCATCATTGTCATATTGCTTTGCATGATCATGTAGTTGACATAGTATTTGTGGCAAAGCCACCGTTCATAATTCTTTCATACATGTCACTCTTGGTTCATTGCATATCCCGGTACACCGCCGGAGGCATTCATATAGAGTCATACTTTGTTCTAGTATCGAGTTGTAATCATTGAGTTGTAAATAAATAGAAGTGTGATGATCATCATTTTCTAGAGCATTGTCCCAAGTGAGGAATAAAAAAAGAGAGAAAGGCCATAAAAAAGAGAAGGCCCAAAAAAATGAGAGAAAAGAGAGAAGGGACAATGTTACTATCCTTTTACCACACTTGTGCTTCAAAGTAGCACCATAATCTTCATGATAGAGAGTCTCTTGTTTTGTCACTTTCATATACTAGTGGGAATTTTTCATTATAGAACTTGGCTTGTATATTCCAACAATGGGCCTCCTCAAGTGCCCTAGGTCTTCGTGAGCAAGCAAGTTGGATGCACACCCACTTAGTTTCTTTTGTTGAGCTTTCATATATTTATAGCTCTAGTGCATCCGTTGCATGGCAATCCCTACTCCTTGCATTAACATCAATCGATGGGCATCTCCATAGCTCATTGATTAGCCTCGTTGATGTGAGACTTTCTCCTTTTTTGTCTTCTCCACATAACCCCCATCATCATATTCTATTCCACCCATAGTGCTATATCCATGGCTCACGCTCATGTATTGCGTGAAGGTTGAAAAAGTTTGAGATTACTAAAGTATGAAACAATTGCTTGGCTTGTCATCGGGGTTGTGCATGATGAGAGCATTCTTGTGTGACGAAAATGGAGCATGACTAAACTATATGATTTTGTAGGGATGAACTTTCTTTGGCCATGTTATTTTGAGAGGACATAATTGCTTAGTTAGTATGCTTGAAGTATTATTATTTTTATGTCAATATTGAACTTTTATCTTGAATCTTTCGGATCTGAATATTCATACCACAATTAAGAAGAATTACATTGAAATTATGCCAAGTAGCATTCCACATCAAAAATTCTGTTTTTATCATTTACCTACTCGAGGATGAGCAGAAATTAAGCTTGGGGATGCTTGATACGTCTCCAACGTATCTACAATTTTTGATTGCTCCATGCTATATTATCTTCTATTTCGGACATTATTGTGCTTTATTATTCACTTTTATATTATTTTTGGGACTAACCTATTAACCGGAGGCCCAGCCCAGAATTGCTGTTTTTTGCCTATTTCAGAGTTTCGCAGAAAAAGAATATCAAACGGAGTCCAAACGGAATGAAACCTTCGGGAACGTGATTTTCGGAACGAACATGATCCAGAGGACTTGGACCCTACGTCAAGAAATCAAATAGGAGGCCACGAGGTAGGGGGGCGCGCCCTCCACCCTCGTGGGCCCCATGTTGCTCCACCGATGTACTCCTTCCTCCTATATATACCTACGTACCCCCAAACGATCAGATACGGAGCCAAAAACCTAATTCCACCGCCGCAACCTTCTGTACCCACGAGATCCCATCTTGGGGCCTGTTCCGGAGCTCCGCCGGAGGGGGCATCGATCACGGAGGGCTTCTACATCAACACCATAGCCTCTCCGATGAAGTGTGAGTAGTTTACCTCAGACCTTCGGGTCCATAGTTATTAGCTAGATGGCTTCCTTCTCTCTTTTTGGATCTCAATACAATGTTCTCCCCCTCTCTTGTGGAGATCTATTCGATGTAATCTTCTTTTGCGGTGTGTTTGTTGAGACCGATGAATTGTGGGTTTATGATCAAGTTTATCTATGAACAATATTTGAATCTTCTGAATTCTTTTATGTATGATTGGTTATCTTTGCAAGTCTCTTCGAATTATCAGTTTGGTTTGGCCTACTAGATTGATCTTTCTTGCAATGGGAGAAGTGCTTAGCTTTGGGTTCAATCTTGCGGTGTCCTTTCCCAGTGACAGTAGGGGCAGCAAGGCACGTATTGTATTGTTGCCATCGAGGATAACAAGATGGGGTTTTTATCATATTGCATGAATTTATTCCTCTACATCATGTCATCTTGCTTAAGGCGTTACTCTGTTCTTATGAACTTAATACTCTAGATGCATGCTGGATAGCGGTCGATGTGTGGAGTAATAGTAGTAGATGTAGGCAGGAGTCGGTCTACTTGTCTCGGACGTGATGCCTATATACATGATCATACCTAGATATTCTCATAACTATGCTCAATTCTGTCAATTGCTCAACATTAATTTGTTCACCCACCGTAAAATACTTATGCTCTTGAGAGAAGCTACTAGTGAAACCTATGGCCCCCGGGTCTATCTTCCATCATATTAATCTTCCAACACTTAGTTATTTCCGTTGCTTTTATTTTACTTTGCATCTTTATCATAAAAATACCAAAAATATTATCTTATCATATCTATCAGATCTCACTCTCGTGAGTGACCGTGTAGGGATTGACAACCCCTTATCGCGTTGGTTGCGAGGATTTATTTGTTTGTGTAGGTGTGAGGGACTCGCGCGTAGCCTCCTACTGGATTGATACCTTGGTTCTCAAAAACTGAGGAAAATACTTACGCTACTTTGCTGCATCAGCCTTTCCTCTTCAAGGGAAAACCAACGCAGTGCTCAAGAGGTAGCAAGACACAATCTCGTAATGAACATTCACCTAGTGATAACGATAATGATAATTATGAAGTTCATGTGGATGCTCAACTAGACATGATAAAGAACCCGATAATGATGTCGAAATAGAACCTACTGTTGATTTTGATAACCCACCTACTAAAAACAAACGTTATGATAAAAGATATTTCGATTCTAGAAAACATGGTAGAGAAAGAGAACCATGGGTTCAGAAACCCATGACTTTCCCAGCTAAACCATCTAAAAATAAGGATGAAGAAGAATTTGAACGCTTTGCTGAAATGCTTAGGCCAGTCTTTTTGCGTACACGTTTGACTGATATTTGAAGATGGCCCCATATGCTAAATACATGAAAGATATTGTCACTAATAAAACAAAGATACCTAAAGCTGAAATTTCCACCATAACTATTATTTTAACGTGGAGTACCTAAGAAACTAGGAGATCCAGGAATACCCACTATACCATGCTCCATTAAAATAAACTATGTCAAAACTGCTCTATGTGACTAGGAGCCGTGATGTGACGCCGTCTTCGGAGAAGAGGGTGTTCAAGGGGAGGTCCGATCTTCACGGCGTAGCACTACAAAAAAATACACTTCCGTGATGATACATGTTTGTCACAGTAGGTCACGTTTTCTGTCATGCATGTACATCCATGACGATTTTATGACAGAATCAAGATAGTCATACTTGTGCTGTCGTAGAAGTGTTCCATGACATTACCAAAATTATCATCACGGAAGTGTCCACTTCCATGATGATAAATGGCGCGTCATGAAAGTGCTTTCGTCAAGGGTGACCGACACGTGGCATCCACCGTAACGTGTCGCCGTTAAGCTATCGGGTCCGGTTTTGGATCCGATAACCCGTTAACAGCCCGGACCAATGAGGATTTTCCACGTGTAAAATTCTCATTGGCCGGAGGAAACACGTGTTGGCTCACCGTTGGGACAGATGT
Source organism: Triticum aestivum (assembly GCF_018294505.1). Lineage (NCBI taxonomy): Eukaryota > Viridiplantae > Streptophyta > Magnoliopsida > Poales > Poaceae > Triticum > Triticum aestivum. Next base: position 322,869,127 of record NC_057805.1, read on the forward strand.
CATCCACTCATTGGACAGGAGGCGCCTATGATAGGTCGACACGTGGCATGGCCCAATAGTGGCCCATTCCGATGAAAAAGGCCAGCCCAGTAAAAATTAGCAGGCCGGCCCATATAAGGCCTACTTGTGTCAGGTCCTTTAAGCCCACGGCCCATACGAGATGTGCCAATTCGGCCCGTCAATGGCCCATTAAAATTTGACACCATTGCAGCCCATCGCCAGTTCGAGCCCGTTAACAGCCCGCTATATATCTGGGCTCAATATCGGCCCGATGTGATTTCGGCTTGTTAACGGCCCATTCAAGGGATGGGCCAATTTTCAGGAGGTACATCTTTCGGCCTTTTAGCGACCCATTTAAGTGTTGGGCCAATTTCCAGCCTGGTGTGTCTTTCAGCCTGTTGATGGTCCATAAATGAGTTGGGCCATTTGTAGTCGGACCTTAGTTTTGGCCTTTTAGCGACCCATTTAAGTGTTGGGCCAATTCCCGTCCCGGTGTGTCTTTCAGCAAGTTGACGACCCATAAATGAGTTGGGCCATTTGTAGTCAGACCTGAGTTTTGGCCTTTTAACGGCCCATGCTCTTCATGGTCCAATACCAGCCCGGTTTCTCTTTCGGCCTGCTAAAGGCCCACAACACAGTTGGGCCATTTACAGTACGCCCTGACTTTCGGCCTCTTAGCGGCCCATGCTCTTCATGGTCCAGTACGAGCCCGCTGTCTCTTTCGGTTGGCTAAAGGCCCACAGTATAGTTGGACCATATGTAGCCCGACCTTAGTAACGACTTGTTAACGGCCCGTGAAATCAAATGGGCCCACCTGCTGCCCGCTTCGATGTCGGCCTGTTAACGACCCAGGAGGTAAGAGGGCCGACCATTAACTTTTGGCCTGGTAATGGCCCATTAACTTAATGGGCCCACTAAAGTTCGTACATGTCTTTAGGCACAATTAGATAATTTGAGCCCATTATGACGAGCAATTATGCACAGGACCAAAACCGATCAAGCAAAGGTACGACATACAGGGAAAAACGTTGCACATCCAGCATATATTACATGAAATTACATCCACTAGGCAATCAAAGATTGATGCCAGTGCAAATAAATGAACAGAACCTAACGATCTACAACGTCACAATCTGCAACCTCAGCGCGGATGACGTTGATAAGCATGTGGGCAAGTTCTTGCTGCTTTGCTACACTGTCTCTGAAAACATTGATCAGTTGTTGTTGCGCACGAATGTGCATCTCTGATTCCTCCACCATTTCCATCATTGCTTCAGCCATTAATTGGTTCACAAACATACATTTTTCTGTTGCATTCGAGACAGAGGAAACTGAACAGATTCAGATGGCGATTTTGGCCGGCTTGTATTATTGATAGTGGAGAGTGTCTCGACCACTGCATCATAACGTAAATTAGGAGGGAAACCGAACAGATTAATCATGAGTTATTTCCATATTACCTGGCCCAGATTTATTGGAAAGAAACAATGGGTTTGCCTTGCTGTTTTCAGAGTTTGTCTTCTTATCTTCAACAACCTGCACCAAATTAACACACTAGCATTGCTATCATTGGCCAGGTCAGATAATAGGAAAGAAACATTGACACAACGAACGTTTGGGCAACCAGACCACACCAGCCTACACCAAATTAACACAATATGGCACATCTATCATCAGCCAGGTAAGGTAATACGAAAGCAACATTGACACAATGAATGAATGAGCAACCAGAGCAGCACTACAATTCAGTAATGTGCATAATATGAGATAGTACACTCATGCAGCTCAGTGTGCAAAACTACCAGGTAGTTTTCCTTACAAAAATCAACATTGTCGCCTTTAACATTTTGCTACAACTGAATTTAGATCAAATAAAGGTTGGATTCACACCGATTAACAAAATACATGCTGATGTAAAAATATAGTGATATACAACAAGTACCTGCATCAGCATTGGAGCACAGAGAATTCCTGCAAGATACTTTCCTCGAATACGATCCCAGTACAGAAAGTCTTCTATCCTTTAAGCTTATTTTCTAAAAGAGAGATGGGTAAGAAACATGTAGAAAATATGATCAGAATGCTATAAAATTTCATGAAGCGAGGATACGCACACGCTTCTTAGAATGGAGTTGACATATTTTTGCTGGACTAGAGCGGACTAGTTCTTTGGCCACTGGAATCTGCTTATTATCAGTGGGAGTTGGGTTTATCTGTGCTGGAGCAGTATTTATGAAAACTGGAGTTGGTTTATTATCTCCTAGCGTTTGGATCTTTTGCAAAGACCTGGTTTGTAACCCTTCATATTCTAACATAGTCGTCTTGCCCTTGCATGCCTTATATAGAAGAATGGTGCTTCAATTATAAAACATGCTACAACAGAGATGTAATAGGTATTGAAGAATAGAAAGGCATGACATATTGACATGTATTCCCTCCATCCGGAAATAAATGGATGGGTCTAGGCGTATTTCAGTTCTAGATACATCCAGTTTTATCCATTTCTACGACATGTAATCCGGACGGAGGGAGTATGATGTAGCTAGGGATACGACAGGACAACAGTGTAAAAAAACACTACTTGAATGTAAAACTGTATGCTAGCGGAATACATTACAGAGAAACACTAAGGCAACATATGCGTGTATGATTGGGAAACTAAGATGGCATTGCAAGAGACCAGTAGAACAACACTTCATTGTAAAAAAAGAACATGGTATGGTAGACAGATGAAGTACATACTGATGAATAACAATGCATAAGATATTGAGAAGCATGATGTCCAAACTAAGCAGATGGCATTGCGATAGAGTAGAATGACAGTACTTGAATTTGAAAACATGTTATCATTAATGGAATAGGTACTAAAAAACAGGAAAGCATGCCATATTTACATGCATGATCAGCAGGCCAAGCACAAGGCATTGCAATAGAGTAGATGCACTCCAGGACATTATATGCATGTTGTACCCATACCAAGGACCTTATGGGGTGAATAGGATTCATCATCTTTCTGCAAGTCTTGTGAAGAACTGCCTTTACATGTTCCATCATATTGGGTATCATTGACGTCAAGTTTGTTGGCCGTTACATTGCTCCGTGAGGTTCTTGTGGATAAATCATTGTGTGCAATTATATCTGACATGCATGGAAGACAACTAGTAGTTAGATTTATGTAATGAGTGCCTGTAGGAGATGACATAAATAGTAGGACTGGGGTTAACTAGCAGCAACAGGTCTCAAAAACTAAAGGGAGAACACAGATGAAAGCTACAGAATATGCATCGTTTGTACTCGAGATTAACTAGATGGCACACAAAAGTATTAAGGAACAACATAGGTTATACTAGAAGTGGTATAATATTATAATCACCAGCCTGTGGGATAGCATTGGCTGATGGATGATAACTATGGAACATCTTACCTAAAGAACAAGTCTCTTAGCTGAACTATGGAACAACGTAACTCCTGAACAAGACCCGTAAGAGATCAACATGAATATACAGTGAAATGTGATAATCTATTTTCCATGCTTAGATGAATAACAAAGCCATAAATGTTGCACACAAGTAAGATGAGGGTACAACCTATCTGGCCGCCATCCATAGGAGTGAGCATCATGTGCTGACTTGTCGATGGCCCTGCAGTTGTTGTGGCTGTCCATGTCGGGCATGTGCATTCGATGCAGGGAACTGTTGAGTGGGGACTATAGCTCCCTTCTGGTGTATGCTTCCCTTGTTGGAGCAGCTGCGGTGAGTCGGAAGACGGTGTGGCTGAAGATGCAGAAAACGCATAATGTTAAGAATGACACATCTCTCTGATATGAAGAAATACCCTAAGAGATCAACAGCAAGGTACGAGAGTGGTCACACGTCTGTTGACTGAAGACTAAATTGGGATCACACGATTTTATTTTATTTTGGTACTGTCCGATCTACACCAGATGGCTTGATGGCCGTCTTGTGCCTCCCGGCTGACACTGTTCGGAATCTTCCCCGAAGAGCCAGCAACCACCGGCAGAGCAGCCTGCCTCCGCCGTCCGTGGCCCCGACCAAAACCCCGCGCCCCGCCCCACCGCACTGCCGTGGTTGCGCCGCCCTCGGGCCAATCCACAAAGACTCACCGTCATCCAGATCCGGCGTCGGCAGTACCTTCAACCCACGCAACTCTAAGATAGCCATCTAAGCGCTGCTTCCGCGGCGAACTTGTGCCCCTGCACCCTTACGTTAGACACCAGCCAACCGACAGCCTAGGAGCTCCGCCGGCTCGAGGGGTGCTGCTTCCCATTGGGAATCGGTTGGCCCAGAATAAAAATTCAGACAAATGATGCCTAAATAAGGTGATTTGAGATGACGGTGCGACCTATCTGGCGGCCCGGTGAAGTAGGCAGCTCGAGCTGCTGAGTCGATGAGGTCGGCGCGGTTGCGGTGGCTACCGACGGCAGGGAAGCAGAGATGTCGCGATGGTCGACGGCTACGGGGAAGCAGTGCCGGGGCTCTGGATGGGTCCAAAGTTGGAGCCGCTCCAGCGCCGTGAACAATGGCAGGGGTGAATCGGCTCCGGTATGGTTCACGCAGCCGTCGTTGAGGCAGCTCCGGCAGCACGAAGTAAGAGGCACACGGCCCAGTGCATGGCGGCAAATGGACAACGTCTCCGGGATTAGAGAGGAGGGCGGCTGTGAATTTTGTGCGGTGGGGGCGCCATGGAGGAGGGGCTGAGGTTTCGCGGCTCGGGAGAAGGGAGCTTCCGGGGAGAAGGTGATTTGGCGCCCACGAGGTATGAATGGGGAATTGGGAGGGGGAACCATGTCTTACGGACGCATTTGTCTGAAATGTGGCGGTGGGGGGGGGGGAGTTATAGTTCTACCCCTACCTTTAGGCTTCTTGGCTTGGATCTGTGTACTGAGGGTCGGGGATAGTAGAGTAACTTTGCTTCTCACAAATATTGGGCGCGAGCGATTTCGGGCGAGGAGGGCGTGTTTTGAAATATAGTGGGCGCGAGCGATTTCGGGCGAGGAGAGCGTGTTTTGAAATAGTGGGCGCGAGCTATTTCGGGCGAGGAGAGGGTGTTTTGCCGACCATGGTTTATTAATTATTCGGCACATGTCATTTCGGCCGAGGAGAAGGCGTGCTTGGATGATGTTATGAACCTACCCTCGATGTACAACTGTCCAATTGATGCGTGTCCCACATAGGCCGGTAATTTCGCATCTCCCATTTATTTGCTCGGGCGAATTCCACTGAGCAGAGGGTGTTTAACAGTTCGTTCAAATTATGGGAGAACGAGCATCCACGTCTACCTTACCATGTCAATTCGAATCAAATTTTGAAATATTAGCTTGCCACTTCTTTTTTAGATGGAGAGATGATGCTCGGGAGTAATGTGTTTTTACATGCTCGTTGCTAGCGATTTACTATATGACAAATAGTTGACCCACTCAAAAACAGGAATCAAACCCAAAATGAAATATCTCGACTCAATGGAATAGCTCGTTCACCAGGTCAAAATAGTGCACTAAATCCAAAATTGAACACCTCAATCGAGTAGCATGTTGTACAGTTTTATAGTACTCCATGAACATGTTGAAAGTCAAATTAACGAACTTGTTTGATATATGCATATCTTCGTTCATGTGTGGATTGCAGACAACATGTTCTCCAATTTAAATATTTGAATGCAAGTTTATATCGAAACATGGTTTATATCAGTCTTTGATGCATAAAATGCAACCTCCCTCTCTCTCGGACTCCTGCTCTCTCTCTCTCTCTCTCTCTCTCTCTCTCTCTCTCTCTCTCTCTCTCTCTCTCTTCGACAATCTTCAATTCTGTCGCACGCATCCAACACACAAACCTTGTTGGTCCCTCTCCCTCTCTCTCCATCTCTCTCTCTTTTGTGTGTGTGTGTGTGGGGGGGGGGGTCTTTCTAGTTCGCATGCATATATACTCCATCTATAGGTCTCTCTCGCACACTATGTATGATTCTCTAGTCCAAGCTAAATATCTTGGGTGCACTCATCGTACGCACACAAATTCCTTGGCTCGTTGCCCGTAACTCTCTCACGCACCACTCTGTCATCTCGAAGCTCTTCCCTCTCTCTCTCTCAAACTCTCCATCTACCTGGGTCACACATACACATGCATATATCACTCGCACTCGATAGACCCATCTAAAACTCCATCTCTCTCCCTCGTTCTCTCTCCATCTCACACGCACACACACACACACAATCTCATGCCTAGCCAAGTATGATGGTCTCTCACTCAAATGTAGGCACACGCAGTCCCCCCTATATGTATATGACTAGCTAATCTTAGTCTCCATCACAAACATGTGCATGGTCTATCTCGATTTCTCTCGGGGCATCTTTCTATCGCGCACGCACCTCCCTCGATCTCCCACCCATATAGTCCCCTCACGATCTCGAGGGGATCTCTCTATCACAAACACACCCTCTCTCCCTCCCCATGCGTCCATGTTCTCCATGTGTCCCTCTCGACCTTTGTTCCTTGTTGGCCAGACCTCTATTGGACATGTGCTATAGGGGTGTCTCTCTCCGTTGCAAACAATCACGCACTAGCTATCTTCGTGTATCTCCTCACCTCGCTTTTCTATCTCGGAGATGCATGCGTGATATGTTTGCATAAGAAACGAAAAAACACACACTCTCTCTAATTTATCGTTTGTTGTCCCTTTCTCTTTCACACACATACTCTTTTTGCACACTCACTCATTCTCCTTCACACGCACTTGATCTCTCTCGACTTAGGCACTCTCTTCGGTCCATAGCATATAGATTTATTGAAAAGTCAAACATCACAAAGTTTGACCATGTACGTGGAGAAAAACATTTACATCTAGAACGGCAAACATATACCATTAGATTCATCATGAGATGTAGTTTCGTATGATGTATCTTTGGTATTGTAGATATAAATAACATTTGCGTAAACCTGATCAAAGTTTCCAAAGTTCGACTTCTAAAAAATTTACATGCACTGCATTATCGAGCGGATGGAATATCTCTTTCCCCCTCTCAGCTATCTGACGCACCACTCAGCCTTATCGGGGCTCCTCTATCTCTCTCAAACTTTATATCTCCCTGGTTCACACATACACATGTCTCGCTCGCGCTACATATAGACCCATCCAACACTCTCCGCCCTTGTTCTCTCTCTATGTGACACGCACCCCCCTAAGTACCATAATCCCTCACTCCATCATAGGCGCACGCACTCCCCCCTAAGTATGATTATCTCTCACTAGCCATCAGGAACACACGTATTGTCTCCTTCCATCCATACGTCTATCTCGATATCTCTCGGGGTATCTTCTATCGCGCACACACCTTGTCACTCGATCTCCCACCCATGTAGTCCCATCACGATCTCCAGGGGATCTCTCTATGACAAACATACACTCTCTCCTCCCCATGTCTGCATTTTCTCCGTACGTCTCTCTCGACCTCTCTCCCTTGTTTGTCAGACCCCTCTTGGCCATGTGCTAGGGGTCTTCCTCTCTCGGTTGCAAACAACCACACACTATCTCCTCACCTTGCTTCCGTTGTCGAAGATGCATGTGTGATATGTTTGCATAAGACAAACACGTCTTTTCTCTACTTTTATCGTGTGTTGTCCATGTCTCTTTCACACACGCACACACACACACTTTTTTCACTCACTCTTTCTATTTCACACACACACACACTCTCTAGTTAGGGACTCTCTCACGTCCATAAGCATATGGATGTTTTGAAAAGTCAAACCTCAGAAAAGTTTGACCAGGTATATGTGGAGAAAAACATTTACATCTGGAACGATCATTAGTTTGATCACAACATGTACTTACTTCATACTATCATTTATCTTTGGTATTGTAGATATAAGTAATTTCTTTATAAACTTGGTCAAAGTTTCAAAAGTTTGACTTAAAAAAATATTGGCACTACATTATCGAACGGAGGGAGTAGCTCTTTCTCTCTCTCTGCTATCTCTCACGGGCCTCCCCTCTCACTCGAACTCTCTATACCGACGGATTATACGCTCACTGTGTCAGCGTATAGCTCCGTATATTGTTTAGTTGACCGGTCAACCAGTCCACATGCTGCCTTGTCAGCTCGTGTTCTCTATCTTCGTGTGCTGGCCCATGTGGCAGTGGGTGAAAATAAGTAAACTAGAGGCCCATCTGACATGCGGTGAAGTAAACAAAGTTGAAACCACTCGGGGTAGCACCCCGCACGCTAGTAAATTGAGGGCGCATTGAGGACACACTTCTTCCGCGTGAAGGACGCACTCGCGCACAATTCACCACTGCGCGGCGGCATGCACAGAAGGACGCACTCGCGCACACCCAGCAGGCCAGCACACAACACACACCAGCACACGTGTACACCGGCGTCGCCGCCGGTTGAGATGGACGGCGAGGCAGCCAACAAGCGGAGGCGGCTCGAGCCAAAACCGCATCCGGCGAGCCTGGACTTCATCAGCAGCCTCCCCGACGACATGCTGCTCGTCATCATCGGCCTCCTCCCCACCAAATCTGCCGTGCGGACCGCCCTGCTCTCCCGGCGGTGGCGCCCCCTCTGGCGCCGCGTCCCCCTCAACCTCACCGTCGACAGCTGCCTCTGCGACGGGGATTGCAAACGCATGGCCGCAGTCTCCAAGATCCTTTCATCGCACCCTGGGCCAGCCAGACGCCTTGACATCCGCATGTTCAGTACCAACTGCAAGGTCCAAGCCAAGTTCGACGAGTGGTTCTTATCCCCCGCCCTAGATCAGCTCGAGGAGCTCAGCTTTGAAGCTGGACGATGTCGCTCTCTGCCGCCGTCCGCGCTCCGCCTCACGCCAACGCTGCGCCGCGCCAGCTTCAGCTCCTGCTATCTTCCCCAGATTAATGCCGCGCCCGCCCTTCTTCTCCCTCAACTCAAGCAGCTCGACCTCTTCGACGTTGGCATCTCGAAGCAGGCTATGGAGCACCTGCTCCGCAGCTGTACTGCGCTCGAGTACCTTCGTCTTGAGCAGATCCACGGGTTCATTAGCCTCCACATCGCCTCGACGAATCTCCGATGGATTTATGTGTCTTGCTGGCCCCGCAACAAGACATCAATTGGGAAGAGATCACTCCAGCTGTTCCACGTTATGGTCATTGAGAATGCGCCTTTCCTTGAGAGATTGCTTGTATCTGATCTAGAAGGTCCAACAAAAATCAGGGTCATTGACGCGCCGAAATTGACAGCGTTGGTGTACTCGTCTGCCAAATTCTCCGAACTCTTTATTGGATCCGTAATCGTTCAGGTACAACACTCATCTTCTTCTCCGTCTTCTTGAAATTCACATTTTTAAATTTCTTCTTGATGTATTTACGACCGTCTTCCAGAAAATGATTCCCACAAGCTTGACCCAGTCTATGCGCACAGTGAAGATCTTGGCAATAAAATCTATCGGCCCCAATCTGGATCAAGTTGTTGGATTCCTTACATGCTTTCCGTGCACGGAGAAGCTACTCATCGAGGTGAAACTTCTTTCCTATTAGTAAACGGTAATCACAACGTAGCTCAATTTTTTCGTAATTTTCCCAAATTACGATGACAAGTGTAGTGTTCAAAACTGCATCTACGCACTGCACCGAAAGAAATGTTTTTAGTATTTTTTCTCACGTGATCACCTGCATCGTTTTTTTGTTGTACTACTATAGTAGCCTAGGCTAGTCATAGTGGAAAGTAACTTAGACTAGTAACTCTATGGTTACCCTAAGAGCAAGTACTACCTCCGTCCTGGTTTACTCTTCCTATTTTGTAGTATCAAAATTTGACCATAGATTTAACTGACAAAATGTTAATGCATGTCACTAAAAATTATATCGTTGGATTCGTATTTGAACATAATTTCAAATGGTATAATTTTTGGTGACATGCATTGGCATTTTCTTAGGTAAATCTATGGTCAAAATTTTACACTAAATACGAGGTAGTACAAAAGTGGGCTATAACGGCCCTCCACTATGTAGGCCAAAACACGTGCCAAATTCACTTGTGATGCATTTGGCATCGATGCCCCTCCATTGCTCACCTGGTGCCCCAATCTGGATCACCTACTTTGCTCCGGTGCCAAATTAACTCACGCAATGAAAAAACACTTGCGTGGGAGAGAGAGAGGACTGAGGCAATAAAAAACACTTGTTTGGGAGAGTGAGAGGCTGGTGTAGTTGGTTTGATTGATTTGTTTATACATGTGGGTCTGTGTGCACAGCGGTGCCAACTCTCTCACATCGCGAGAGCGGTGCCAAAATCTTTTGATTTGACATCGATGCGTATTATGTGGCATACTTTTGAGAAATATGGCATCGGCCACATAGTGGAAGGCAACAAATGCCCAAGCTCTTCACGTGCTCCTAGGTAAATGAGAGGAAAGAGAAAGAGAGAGAGAGTGAAAAAATATCACTAGCCAGCCAACCCTATCGTATGAGCGAATGATATTGGTACCTCTTGATGACACGGCAATCTTATACAGCCAGCTGCTCTAATATGTTCTCTTCTTTTGCAGATAAAAAAGACCCAAAAGTGAAAAATGTGCTGCACTATAACAATCTCATCGAATGCCTTGATCTCCATCTTACAGAAATTGATTTGATCGACTACCGAGGCAGCACATCTGAGATTAAATTGGCCAGGTTCTTTGTTCTGGAGGCAAGTGTGCTCAAGGTAATGAGGTTTGGCGTTCTCTGGCGCAACAATGAATGGCGTGCTGATCACCGCAAGCGTCTAAGCCTAAATGACAAAGTCTCCGCAGAAGCTGAATTTGTTTTTGAAACATCAAGTGGCCAGAGACTCGAAAATTTATTTGCCCATTAGTGACTTGTCAGGGCGGTGGATTTTAGTTTGTACGATAATGCTGCATCCACCTAAAGTAACGAAAGTTCTTACGTAAACTTCCTAGATTCCCTCTTCGTAGGTGCAGCATTACTCCTAACATTTGTAATATCAGTTTGAAACTTGTAATATTGCCGTGTCCTATTCCTGCGTTTTCAAAATCCTGCGAATCAAAGAGGTCCTGAGTTGGTGATGATGTTGTGCCTGCCATCTTTCACCAATAGCCGTCGGATCTAGATCTGACGCATACAAACCAAACTTCTCCAGTTTTGCAAAAAGATGCCCGCACTTGTTCCCTATTTACAAACAACTCCTTGTCTCTCACAATCAGCCTTATCTCCTCCCACCACATCTAGAAGGCCATGGAAAAATCTGGCGCGATGGCCGCTGCCGGCGCCGTCCACCCCCAATCTTGGTGTTCCGTGCAATGCACGGGCATCTACGCACGGGAAATTATGTCGAACACGGCTAGTTGTAAGCAGGCTAGCTCTACAGCCATGATGATAGTGACTGCAGATGGTGAGGCTGACTATGTTATGCCGAACACGGCGCCTATACTCAGGTGTCATCTCCGGCGCAGGGTCTTGTCACTTCACTGCGAGGAGCAGCACGTAATAATTTGACCAACGGGTAGTACAGTGCTACTACATTAGTAGTACTACTACTAGTACTAGCACCACCGTCTGGATTTAGTAGTACTACCACGTCCATCTGGATTTAGTATTTGACTAGCAATATCTAGTAATGCATGTCACAAAAAACAAAAAATGTACTACTCCCTCTGTAAATAAATACATGGTGTATTGTTTTATTCCTTCCGGTAGATGGCTCAAATCTGAAGTCTCATCAATCAGACTACTATTGTACTCACCGAGCGCTCAACTTTGTAAGCTACCAACAAAAAATTGCAATCAAAGACTACTATTGTACTCCCTCCGTACTGGTGCATTAGTCACGTTACGAAAACCAAATAGTAATCCCAAAACTTTTAGGCGCGGTGCATTAACTACCCACCTCGTTCCCTGTTTTTTGCCACGAAAAAAGAAATCACCCAAATACGAGACGTGGGGTGCGTATGCATCCAATGACTTGAGACTACTCCCTCCGTCTAGGTGTATGACTAGCCACAATGAAGAGTAACATACACTAGTAACATACACATATCCCTAAACTATGTTACTACCTTTCATAGTGGGTAGTAACATAAGTATGGTAACATGCAAAGCCTCATTTATTAGGTTATAGACTCATATTGCATTTGGGACATGTGATGTTACAGTAAACTAGCTAAGTTACTCAAACTACCTCTCTCCTCATTAACTCATTGCCACATAAGCAAATTTGTTGAGTTGGACTCGATGTTACTGCTGAAGTTACTCCCACTGTGGCTAGTCTAAGTCATCTTAGAGCAAGTGAAAAAGAGAAGTGGGCTCTCATGCAAGAGCCTAGCTATATGCGGATTCCTAGGTCGATATACAATAAATATGAAGAAAGAGAGATAGAAGATGAGAAAAAGTAGTACTCTTATAGCCAGCCTTATAGCTAACCTTATTGTATGAGTGGCTACAAGTGATGGCTCTATATGACATGGCAACATCATATAGCCAGCAGCTGGCTATACTATTAAGCATTTTTTTGCGGGAAGGCTATACTATTAACCATGCTCTTAGGTTGTGCACCGTGACCAAGACGAAGGGGAAAGCGAGAGAACTTAATGTCTTTTTGCTAATTAATAGGATTACATGCAATGAACTAACCACTGCATGTCATGTTTGGTAGTCTCAAGTCATTGAAAGCATGCACGGCCCACATCTCTCATTGGTTGATATGTCACGAAATAAGAAACGAGGAGGGAGTTAATGTACCGTGCCTAAGTGTTGTGGGACGGAGGGGGACGCAGCTTCATTGACTTACTGCACCTGCGTTTGGGTGAATGACACGTGGGCCCAACAGGTGGCTGGCCCACCTGTCATACAGCCAAAGGCAAGTGCAGTAGAGGGCCGAGGAGTAGATGGCCAACACACACGTGAATGCAACGCAGTCTGCACTTCTCATATAAAGGCTCCCCGCCAGTCCAATCTACGAAATCCTACGCACCTACGCACCCTAACCAAGGGCAAGAGTGATCACTCCAATCGCAAGATCAGTTGACTAGAAGCTACACACATGGAGGCGATGAGCGCGAGCATCAGCCGGCTGTGCCAGATGGTCCACGACGCTGGCCTGCGGCCCAACACCGAGGAACGTCTCCAGGTCGTGCTTGAGGCCACCAGGGCGAGAGGCCGCTTGGACGACAGCTTCGTCTCCATGTTCGACAAGGTCCTCGTCGGCTTCCTCGACAAGTTCACCATCATCAAGAAGCTCGCGGACGACCTTGACGTACGCCTCCAGCCCACGCGCCCAGGCTCTGCGATGCCCGCCACCCTCAACGGCCTCTATGGTGACAACCTCTTCGATGCACTGGTGGCCCTGCGACTGCCCGCCGTCGCGCCGGAGAATGTCCACCTCGAGGTCGCGCTCGCCGCGCAGCGCCTGGCGCAGCAAGACACCGTCGACATAATCACCCACGTCTACGCGCAAATCGTCCACAAGGACTACTACGTGCCAGAGGAGGACGATAGGTCGCTGGCCTTCTTGACCCGCAGGGCAACCTTGGACGGCATTGTTCAGAAGCACGTTGAGCTCGCCGCCAACGCCGCTGCTCCTCACATGTTAGTTGGTGACCCGGCGCACTAGGGCGTGAGGATGTCGTTGATGGATCCGTATGTATCTTTATCTTTCCGTCAAATCCATGTAGTAGTATATGGTACTACTAGTAATTATCTTACCTTTCGCATCAACTTCATAATTTTCGTACGTACTCCATGCATGAACCGCGCCAGAACCAAACTTCTCATTACTCTAGGGAAAATCGTTATTTCTATCTATCGGTCGCCCCATGGAGATGAACCAAATTTTACAAGTTACAAGTTCAAAAGGAAAAGCCTGCCGTGTTCGCGTCGCACCCCCACACGGTTGGTCCGGCACGCCGCTCAAGGGGGAATGCGTGTTGTGTTGCATTTTCACTTACAAGTGGGACCGCAGTTGAGCAAACCGACTATCGGCAAACCCCCACCCCTCCCACCGCGCAATGGCTGAGAAAACAGGAGGGAGAAGAGATGGTTGTAGCACGGACTCCAAGAAAATTGGTGTCGGATGGGACTCGTGTGGGTGGCGTGTGCCGTACTGCTAGACGTGAATGCTAGTTATGGCCCATGCCACCCCACTATATCGAGCCTATATCGAGGTGCTGGTTACGTAGAACAAATTTCCTGGAGTCCGTGCTCAGCCCTCCTCTATCTCTCTTCTCAGCCAGCCAGCAGACGCACGGAGCCCATCGTCTATTTGCTCACATGCGATCCCACATGTCAGTGAAAACACAAGAGGACCCACTGAACCTACACATCTTTCACCTCGACGTGCTGGTGATGAAAAACAAATCCAATAAAGATCTTCGGTGGCCGCTTTTGGAGTTACTCAAGAGTAGTAAGATTCTATTTACAGTTTAACCCAAGATGCACATCACGTGGCTTCAACTACCACTCCATTTTCTTGCATGACACGACCTGGATGCTGGATGTCCCACGTGTCGGCAAAAGGAGGAAGAACTCGACCAAATCTTCTCCACATTTAGACCGGAGGAGTAGGAAACACGGCAAGCCCTGTGCCTACATCATACTACGTACAAGCCCACCTCACGCAGTCACGCTATCACCATATTTCTCGGCCTCCGTGCGACACCTAGCTCTAGTTGATCTAACTAGAACTAACTATTGGTTGGCTCTATGTGATGTGGCAACTTCATACTACTACGGATGCTGGCTATACTACTACGGCACTAACACTCCAAGAAGTGAGTCGAAAACCATTTATAAATTGAGTTTATGACATGCATATGCAAATGTACCATTCATTACATACAACAAGTCATCAACACACAACGACAACGAGGATACATGTTGGATTATAGATTAGTTCCAACAAAACATTCTAGTAAATACTAAAGTTTTCATCACACAACAAATAACAAGCAATGAAATGAACTTCAGCTCAACCACTCCTCGGCGTTGGAAACGCTTGCTTTGAACCAGAAGAGTTTGTCTCGGAAGGGCCAGCTACTGTCAATCTCGAGACCAACGCAGGACTGATCATCCAGGCTGAAGCGGCCTATTTCATGACCCATATTGTGATAGCCACGGTAGGGAAGCATAGCAATGTCCGAGGTATAGATACAGTTGCTTCTCATAAATGGTAGTAACGTTGTGTCAACAGCAGCTGGATCGCCTTTCACCATGATTGGATAGTTTTGTCCAAGGAAGAGCGAGTTTCCTCCAAGAGTATCAATACTAAACCAGGGAGAAGGTGTTGGCGCTAGCACAGTAGTATCCATCCCGAATACCCTGCAACGGATGTTGGAATAGGTCCGGAGAGTGCGACCATGGGAGACAACACCTGCTTCCTTAGTCACATCAGCGGTGCCCTGTATACAGACAAGAAGAGGTGATCCATCGGAATAAGTTGCCAGGCGCCACTGAGTATATGGGTCCTCATGCTCGTGATCATCATCATCGTCATCTCCCCCTTGGTTATAAAATTTTTCAAGTATAGGTGGTGGAATGTTCACAGGACCTTGGAAACACAAGAAGGTTAATTAGTAAAGGGAAACTAGCTAACCCGCATGCATGTGGATGAAACAATTATAATTACGGTGGAAGACAAACGTACCGAAAGCATAAGGATTCCATGCAAAAACAGTGCCACGAGTGGTGGCAGCAAACACAAGACCCTCGTATTGAATTGCATCACAGTACTCATCCTTGTATAGAAACTGATTTTTGAGCAATATCCATCCAGTCGAACTATGAAGGAAGGCAACAAGCTTGTCGAAGATAGCAACAACTACATATTCCATTAAATCCCAAGAGCGGTCGGGAACTTGACAAATTGCTATCTTCTGTAGACGACAGTCACCATGACCGTAGTTGAAAGTACGGTCATAACCGGTGTGCTCAACCTCTGGGCAGTCTGAGATTTTTGGAAGTGGAACCCGGTGACGAGTGTACACATTCACAAGTTCCCACTCGCAGTTGGACCCAATATAAACAACCCAATCTCCATTTGCGCCTGCCCAAGCCTTACCCTCAAGCGATGGCATCTTAACATCACACGTATCATTATCAAGCGGCACCAACTTGCACAAGGCGAGGCCTCCGTCGTCCGCGCGCCAGTGAGCAGGGTCACGGTGAAGAAGATAGGGGAGATCAAACCGCTCCTGGACCCTTGGGTTCCTTGTAATGATGTTATTAGTTGAGTCGAGAATGGTCTTGAACGAACCTGCCATGCTAGCCGAGGTGATGACGTCGCACCGATCAATGAGTTCCTCCACCACGTCATCATTCAGATCGGGGCAAGAATAACGGGGTCATTTCCGGTCTGTTCCCTCCATGGAGAAGACGATCGAACAATGCAGAAGGAAGGGTGGGCAAATGGAGGAGGGAGGAAGAGCGTGCGACAGCAGTTCCAAATCGAGAGGGAAAGGCGAAGAGTCGGTGGACGGTTGCCACGGTACACGAAGAGGCGCCCCGGCCTACATAGACGTCCGTTCGGAAATTGTACAAAAGGACTCGCCATCGTCTCACTGACATGTGGGAAGAGGACCACATGTCAATGAAGAGGATAGTGGGGAGCGGACGATTGCCACAGAGGTCACACACTGACGACAAGGCCGTCCTGTCAGACCTAGCGCCCGCGCGGGATGGCTTCCGTCCCCCACACGAGCGAAGCCACTTCGTACCCCCACACGGTTGGTCCGCCACGCCGCTAGGCCAACTCCAGCGCGTGCAGCTCGGACACGCGCTCGCTCAGCCCCCTTTCCCTCGACGCCCCGGAGCTACCCAACCAGGGCTACGTGTTTTGCGCACCCGGCGGCCGGATTTGGAGCGGATCCGGTCGGGCTTGAGCTCGCCCGGCTGTAGGAGGCCGCGCTGCGCCATGGACTGACCGGGCACCGGGCCGGAAGGCCCGCAAGGCCCAAGGCCGCATGCAGGTATTGACTCCTCCTCTAGCCGCTCGGATCTACACCGTCGGCGGTCCGCCGGCAGATACATGAATGGCGGTCGGCCGGGCTCGGTGCTGGCCCAAAAGCTCGTCGGCGCACCGTTGCCACTCATTACGTGCGACGACTGCCCAAAGAAGGTCTTGCGCCGCGTGTCTACAACGCCGGAACATCCCGGATGGGTGTTCATCAAGTGCTCAACCGATGGGGTATGTGCTACTTTAGCTTCGGTTGTGCTCTCGGATTAGACTAGTTGTGCTAACTTAAAATTTTATTGTGTAGAATGGATGCAAGTTTTGGTATTGGGAAGAAGAGTACATCGATATATTGATAGAGCGCAATTTAGTAGATGTTCTAGCACTTTTAGCTAGCATAGAGGCTAGAGATGAGACTAGTGCACTTGTTGATAGAATAGAGGCTAGACATGAGACTAGATGCGAGGAAGCAACGTCTACTTCCTTACACTCGAAGAAGAAAGAAGCATGCAAGATCGAGCCTCCGCAGATCAACAATGAATGCATTGAGAAGGCACTAATCCAACTTACAGGAGCAGTTATGGAAGTTGGATATCTTCTAAAATGTATTCTTGTGGTTCTTGTTTTCTTTGGTCTTGCTTTTCTAGTCAAATTTTGGTGATGTATTTCCATGTACCAAAAATCAAAAAGATATGTGTTTGCAAAGAAAAATGTACGCAGCCGGGATGCGTCCGCGCGTTGGGTGCACGACCACCGCATCTGAGAAATGGCCCGGACACGACCCCATTGCCCTACCCAAACAGACAGAATCCAGGCAAAACGGAGGTCTATTTGGGGTCGTGCGTTGGAGTTGGCCTTACAAGTGGGACTGCAGTTGAGGAAACCGACTATCGGCAAACCCCCACCTCGCGTGCCGCGTGATGGCTGAGTTAGAGAAACGACGAGGTTGAAGAGATAGCTGTAGCACGGACTCCAAGAAATATGGTGTCAGATGGAAGTCGTGCTGGTGGCGTGTGCCGTACTCCTGGACGTGAATGCTTGTTCTGGCCCATGCCACCCTACTATATATCGAGGATTCGAGGTGCTGGTTACGTATAGCGAACACATTAACATATGGCCCACCTCACACTGTGGCCAAATTTCCTGGAGTCTGTGCTAGGTTAAAAAGTGTTCTTTGTGAGGGTGGGTGGCTGGTCTCAAGTTTAAAACTTGTTGTATTACGTATACGTAGACGTAGAGATAGTGCAGCAGTTTTGAAAGTTTGAACCCAAACATCAGAATGCAATTTCTACTGGACTCATCCGAGGACCTAGGATGATGGGATTCGCAGCTACAGTAAAAACACCCGCCCGACGCGCGAAGCATGTGAAGCTAGTACAAATAGTAGTAGTACTATTGTTGATTGGACTCATCCGATAACCTGTTGCAATGCACGTACAATTATGTATTTGGAAAATATTTTTTTGCCTCGTCGCAGCACCCACTCAGAGAAGCGACTCGAAAGCCATTCATAAATTTAGTAAGTTTATCACAGGCATATCATTTTATTACATACAACAGGTCATGAACCCACAACGACAACGATGATACATTCTAGTAAATACTAAAGTTTTCATCACACAACAAATAACAAGCAATGAAATGAACTTCAGCTCAACCAATCCTCGGCGTTGGAAACGCTTGCTTTGAACTAGAAGTGATTCTCTGGGAAGGGGCAGCTACTGTCAATCTCGAGACCAACGCAGGACTGATCATCCAGGCTGAACCGGCCTATGTCAGGACGCATATTGTGATAGCCACGGTAAGGAACCATAGCAATGTCTGAGGTATAGATACAGTTGCTTCTCATAAATGGTAGTAACGTTGTGTCAACAACAGTTGGATCGCCTTTCACCATCATTGGATAGTTTTGTCCAAGGAAGAGCGAGTTTCCTCCAAGAGTATCAATACTAAACCAGGGAGAAGGTGTTGGCGCTAGCACAGTAGTATCCATCCCGAATACCCCGCAACGGATGTTGGAATAGGTCCTGTTGGGGATATGACTATTGGGTATGACCCAGGAGGGGCTGGGTTATCCCAATGGCGGTTCATCAAAACAAAGCCCATGATGATGTTGAAGATGGCGGTTCATGAAGCAGACTTAC
Source organism: Triticum aestivum (assembly GCF_018294505.1). Lineage (NCBI taxonomy): Eukaryota > Viridiplantae > Streptophyta > Magnoliopsida > Poales > Poaceae > Triticum > Triticum aestivum. The sequence continues at coordinate 322,888,204 of NC_057805.1, forward strand.
TAAAGGGCCCAAAGCCCAAAGGCGGCTTAAGGCCCATAGGTGTAAACCGCCATATAAGTATGACTTGTATTGTAAGGCAAGTGTAATTAGTCACCGGGCCGGACACGTTGTTTATGATCCGGCCGGGACTCTGTAAGCCGCTAGGCGTCAACCTGTGTATATAAAGGGACGACCCGACGGCGGTTTAGGGCAAGAGACAACATATCGAGAGCTAGGTCAAGTGTATTCGCTCCATGGTAATCGAGACATAAGCAATACCACCTCAAACTGGATTAGGCCTTTACCTTCACCGCAAGGGGCCGAACCAGTATAAATTCCTTGCGTCCTTTGTCCCATTTAACCCCTTTAAGCTAACCCTGTTGCGATGGCTCCACGACCAAGTCCTTCTGCTAGGACATCTGCCGTGACAATTCAACGACAGTTGGCGCCCACCATGGGGCCAGCGCACGGTGGTTTTGAGTTCTTACAGGGCAACTTTGAAGGGATAAAAGGATACACTGTTGGACGGATGACCAAGAGTCGTTGCGGCAAGCTCTACATCGACGACGCGGGCTGGGGCCCCGAGGTCGGCTCAATCGAGTACGGGTACCGGGTCCCCTTCGATGGAATTCACGTCTTCATCGGCAAGATCGGCGAACCGGGCCCTGAGCCGGACATCTAGACCGACATCATCGAGACGGCTCAGCGTGTGCGACCCGCCCGGGTGCAACCCGCCGTGAAGCACGCCTTCGTTGGATTCATCCATGGGGCAGAATTTGAGGAAGGATCCGTGTCTGATGGTGAGACGGCCATCTACTCTGATGGTGAGTCGTCCACGGCCGAGACTACTTCATTGTATGAACTGCAAGACGACAGGCTTGGGGGCTTTTCCGATGGCGATAGTATTCCGGACCCCTATGAGCCGCCGAACCGGGTCGCGATTTTCATGGCCGGTACACAGCCAGGGCAGAATTCTACGACTGCAGCAGCAATGATTTCCGGGTCAGCAACAACGACGGCGGCCGGGGCAGGAGGCCCTGTGCGCCCGCTGGTGTCGGATGTGGGGTTCCGGCAAACCCTTAAGGTTCGAACACTGGGGTGCGCGCGAAGTCTTTCCCTCCTACCGATCTACGCCCTAGCTCGCTAAGATCTCGCGGACGAACTCGACGAAATCGCAACACAAAGAGACACGAGATTTATACTGGTTCGAGCCACCATTGTGGTGTAATACCCTACTCCAGTGTGGTGGTGGATGGATTGCCTCTTGGGCTAATGATGAACAGTATAGAGAGAAGAACAGCCTCCTGAGGTTGAGGTGTTCTTGTGCTTGGTGGCTTAGCGGGTGAGAGCTGGATGAACTGCTCGATGCCCCTACTGTGGTGGCTAGCTCTACTTATATAGGCCCTGGTCCTCTTCCCAAATGTTGAGCGGGAAGGGAGCCAACAACAACGGGCAAATTTGAAGGGGGACAGCTAGTACAAGCTATCCTGACAAAAGTGGTCTTCGCCTGCAAAAGGCTCTGGTGGTGACGCCGTCCTGGGCTCCACGATGACCTCCGTCTTGCCATCCTCCTGGTCTTGGTCTCGTTGCACCGATATAGAAACCTTTGCCTGATGCCTCGTTACTCCTCGCCTGCGCTGGCCTCCTTAGCACCAAAGAGGAAACAAGGACGCTGCGCGCGCTGGCGCCCGCCTGGAGCCGATCGTCATGGCTCACATCACAAGAGCCTCGTGAGGTTTGCCCCGCCTTGATATCTCCGCTCCTCGTGAGCCTGCCTGACTAGGACACTCCTGAGGAGGTCTTGTGCCACCCGCCTCACGAGGCTTGGCCCCTCGCGAGGGTCTTGGATGCCTTGTTGATGAAGTTGGGCCGTACGGCCTGCTGACTTAGCCACGCCGTGGGCCGCAGGCAGGCAAGTCTGGGGACCCCCGTTCCCAGAACGCCGACAGTAGCCCCCGGCCCAAGGTGCGCTCAGGCTTGGCTTCGTGGCAAAGCCAAGGGTCAAGTACAGAGCACCGCGGGCCCGCAAAGCCTGTGGCCTCGGTTGCTGCATGGCGGTTGATTGGATGTGGGCGTCTCCGCTTCCTTAGGCCGCCCTTGAATCCGCCTGGCTACACAGCCCCCGCATCTCACACAGTTATTCTTCCTTCGCCCACGCCTGGCTCTTCCAATCTCCCTGCTTCCTCGAGGCCCTGCTCTGCCCTGCCAATCCGGCTTACGCTCCGCCTGCTTCATCGCCATGGCGCCGAAACAAGCTGAAAAGGGGAAGAAACCCTTGTCGTTGCCAACTGCGCCTCCGTCTTTTGAGCCGACGCTCGGCCGGCCTCGGGTGCTCAACGACGAGGCCATGGACAAGGTGCGCCCCATGCTTGCCTCTAGTTTCAACGAGTGGGGAGAGACGGCGGCTTGGCCTGCATCCCGCACTCGCATGGCTCGGGCAGCCACTGAGGTCCCGATCTTCATAGAGGCCCTCTGGGCTGGCCTGATTCCTCCCTTCTCCGCCTTCTTCAACGCGGTGCTCGAGCATTACCAGATCCACATGCTTCATCTCGACCCTCAAGCTGTGACCCTTCTGGCCGTCTTCGCCTTCTTGTGCGAGGCCATGGTGGGCATCGCTCCTTCCGTGGCCCTCCTCCGCCATTTCTTCTCGTTGCATCTGACCGGTCCCTGGCAGAGCTTGGGGTGCGTGGGCTTCCAAGCCGTGGCCGCGACAGCGGGCGAGGGGATTGACTTCGAGCTTCCTTCGTCCACGAGCGAGTTCCACATACGATGGGTGTTTGTTGACGCCGGCGTGCTCAACTCTCTGCTCCAAGTTCCGGCGGGGCCCGCTGTTCCAAACTCCGGCTGGGGCCATCAGAAGCTCACGAGCCCCCGCCTTGCCCTCGTCTGGGCCAGGCTGAGGTGGTTGAAGGACCTCGGCGTGACTGCGCCCATGGTGGTGAAGGAGTTCGTGAAGCGTCGAGTCACTCCACTTCAGCGCCACTCCCGCCCGATGTGGGACTTGCTCCGCAGCCAGGACCGCATGAGGTTTCAGGAGAAGGGGCTTCCTCTTGTGACGCGGCAAACGGTGCTCATGGTCCTGTCAGGTTTCCCTACCGGATGAGATGCCCTGGAATAGCTTCCTGTTGTACCGCTGCGAGAACAAAGCCGCATTTGCCGCGAGCATGCCTTCCTTTGACGAGTGGGGGCTGCGCCCAATTGGCCTGGTGGGATCCCGCGAGAACCCTGTCATCGTGGTTCCCTTCTTTGCCACCGGTGCCGAGCTCGCCCCAGGTGACGGTGTGGGAGAGCGAGCTCCGACAGGGGCCGGTGACTCGAGTGCTGATGAGCACATGCCGAGTGGTGATCCTGAGGTGTCGGTCACTGAGGAGACGCGGCATGCGACTCCCGAGGCCAAGGCTCCAGGAGCCTCGGGAGGTTGTGGTGAGACGGTGCCCGGCTGTTCGCCACAGCCGGGCGCCCCTGAAGACATCCTTCCAAGGTCTTCTTCGTCCCTGCCGCGCACCGGCCGTCACGTCTAGCGCTTCGGTCGTCTTTGTGTGGACTTCGAGAAGCTCCGCAAGAGGAAGGGATCCCCCAGCGGCAGCAATATCTTTGGACCGTTGAAGCGACGAAAGTACATCGCCATTGACGCGTAACTATCTTATTATCATGGCTCCTTGTATGTAGCCTTCTTATCCTGACATCGGTCCTTCAGGGCTCCTTCCGTTGAAGCTGTTGCATCCTCTGAGAAGCGGCTTCCTCCTTCACCAGCTCCCCCATCGGCCTTGAGCGTTCCTGGTCTGCCTGCCGTCCCTCAAGCAGGGTCGGTTGGGGGAGCGTCCCTGCCCTCGTGGTGCGCTGAGCCCGCGGCTTGGCCACTCTCCCCCACGGTCTGGCATGGAGCCTGTCGGGCGTGCCCAAGACTCCCCCTTTGCTCATGGACAGCAGCTGGTTGGCCTCGATCTTCGGCTCATCTTCAAGCAGCGAGCCCCGATCGGCTCGGGCTTCTCGCGAGGACTGGCTGACGTCAGGTGCGGCGTCAACCGCCAGCCCCCTGCCGGGAGGTGGCGCGCCACTTGGCGCCCCGCCCGCTGCTCCGGAGGTGGAGGACGAGGTGGGCCGAGCGTTCGAGCTCGAGCGCGGGCGGAGCGTAGTTCGTCACGAGTTCTTCCAGGAGCCGATGGGCGCGATGGGTCGACTGGGTGAAGAGCTCGCTAGTGTCGACTCGCGCCTTGAGGCTGAAGGTCTCCGGCTGGTGGAGGAGCGGCGCAAGCTGAAGGTGGCCATCAACCTCGGTCGCTATCGGCGCGACCTTGAGAATGCGAAGGCCGAGGCGTCCCTCAAGATCACCCATGAAGTCCACTCGCGAGCCTTGGAAGAGGCTCGCGAGGCTGACCGCCATTGTGAGGCTGCGGAGGAGCGCGCGTGGGAGCTCCAGGCCTGGAGCGCGTCCCTTGAGCAGCAGGTGAAGGCGCGCAGGGCCGCTCTTGCATCGCTGAGGGGGACGCCCGCGGAGGAAGAGGAGGTCCGGAAGCGCGACGAGGCGCTGGCCCTGGAAGCCGTAGAGCGCAGCCTCGAGCTCGAGCAACTGGAGATGAGGGAACGTCAAGTTGCTCAAGCAGAAGATGCCATCGGGGCTCGCGAGGCCAGAGTCGAGGAGGAGGTCAATTGCCGGGTGGCCGAGGTTCGCGCAGACCTGGAGGGTAGGTACAACCCGAAGCTGAAGCTTGCGGGTGCGGAGGATGCGGGCAGGGCCGCTGCCCTCAGGCCCAGGTTGGATGAGGCTGAGAGGCGTGCGGGCCATGGCCGCCGCCCTGGTTACAGCGCAGGCGGACGTGGCCTCCGCCCGCGTCGAGCTGCGTTCTCTTCGGAGGCGGGTTGATGACGCTGAGGCCGTCGCACGGCAAAACACGGAGGAAGTGCTCCAACGACGAACGCTGGAGCGCGAGCATGCCCCTATGCTTCAGGATCTCCGGAACAGGGCCAATACCGCTCTGGGCCATATTTGCGACGTGGATGCACCGGCCCCGAAGAGAATCGAGGAGAACTTTGTATTGAGATCCAAAGAGAGGGAAGAAGCCATCTAGCTAATAACTATGGACCCGAAGGTCTGAGGTAAAATACTCACACATCATTGGAGAGGCTATGGTGTTGATGTAGAAGCCCTCCGTGATCAATGGCCCCTCCGGCGGAGCGCCGGAAAAGGCCCCAAGATGGGATCTCACGGGTACAGAAGGTTGCAGCGGTGGAAATAGGGGTTTGCCTCCGTCTCTGATGGTTTGGGGGTACGTAGGTATATATAGGAGGAAGAAGTAGGTCGGTGGAGCAACGAGGGGCCCACGAGGGTGGAGGGCGTGCCCCCCTGCCTCGTGGCTTCCTCGTTGGTTGCTTGACGTCCACTCCAAGTCCTCTGGCTCACGTTTGTTCCGAAAATCACGTTCCCGAAGGTTTCATTCTGTTTGGACTCCGTTTGATATCCTTTTTCTGCGAAACACTGAAATAGGCAAAAAACAACAATTTGGGCTGGGCCTCCGGTTAATAGGTTAGTCCCAAAAATAATATAAAGTGCATAAATAAGCCCATTAAACATCCAAAACAGAATATATAATAGCATGGAACAATAAAAAATTATAGATACGTTGGAGACGTATCAAGCATCCCCAAGCTTAATTCCTGCTCGTCCTCGAGTAGGTAAATGATAAAAACAGAATTTTTGATGTGGAATGCTAATTGGCATAATTTTAATGTAATTCTCTTATTTGTGGTATGAATATTCAGATCTGAAAGATTCAAGATAAAAGTTTAATATTGACATAAAAGTAATAATACTTCAAGCATACTAACTAAGCAATTATGTCTTCTCAAAATAACATGGCCAAAGAAAGTTCATCCCTACAAAATCATATAGTTTGGTCATGCTCCATTTTTGTCACACATGAATGCTCTCATCATGCACAACCCCGATGACAAGCCAAGCAATTGTTTCATACTTTAGTAATCTCAAACTTTTTTCAACTTTCACGTGATATATGAGCGTAAGCCATGGATATAGCACTATGGGTGGAATAGAATATGATGATGGGGGTTATGTGGAGAAGACAAAAAGGGAGAAAGTCTCACATCAACGCGGCTAATCAACGAGCTAGGGAGATGCCCATTGATTGATGTCAATGCAAGGAATAGGGATTGCCATGCAACGGATGCACTTAGAGCTATAAATGTATGAAAGCTCAACAAAAGAAACTAAGTGGGTGTGCATCCAACTTGCTTGCTCACGAAGACCTAGGGCATTTGAGGAAGCCCATTGTTGGAATATACAAGCCAAGTTCTATAATGAAAAATTCCCACTAGTATATGAAAGTGACAAAACAAGAGACTCTCTATCATAAAGATCATGGTGCTACTTTGAAGCACAAGTGTGGAAAAAGGATAGTAGCATTGCCCCTTTTTTTGGGCCATTCTTTTTTTATTTGGCCTTTCTCCTTTTTTTGGGACAATGCTCTATGAATGATGATCATCACACTTCTATTTATTTACAACTCAATACTAGAACAAAGTATGACTCTATATGAATGCCTCCGGCGGTGTACCGGGATGGGCAATGAATCAAGAGTGACATGTATGAAATAATATGCATGGTGGCTTTGCCACAAATACGATGTCAACTACATGATCATGCAAGGCAATATGACAATGATGAAACGTGTCATGATAAACGGAACGGTGGAAAGTTTCATGGCAATATATCTCGGAATGGTTATGGAAATGCCATAATAGGTAGGTATGGTGGCTGTTTTGAGGAAGATATAAGGAGGTTTATGTGTGATAGAGCGTATCGTATCACGGGGTTTGGATGCACCGGCGAAGTTTGCACCAACTCTCAAGGTGAGAAAGGGCAATGCACGATACCGAAGAGGCTAGCAATGATGGAAGGATGAGAGTGCGTATAATCCATGGACTCAACATTAGTCATAAAGAACTCACATACTTATTGCAAAAATCTACAAGTCATCAAAAACCAAGCACTACGCACATCTCCTAGGGGGATAGATTGGTAGGAAAAGACCATCGCTCGTCCCCGGCCGCCACTCATAAGGAGGACAATCAAAGAACACCTCGTGTTTCAAATTTGTTACACAACGTTTACCATACGTGCATGCTACAGGACTTGCAAACTTCAACACAAGTATTTCTCAAATTCACAATTACTCAACTAGCACAACTTTAATATTACTACCTCCATATCTCAAAACAATTATCAAGCATCAAACTTTTCTTAGTATTCAACACACTTATAAGAAAGTTTTTACTAATCTTGGATGCCTATCATATTAGGACTAATTTCATAATTTAAGCAAATTACCATGCTGCTTTGTAGTACTCTCAAAATGATATAAGTGAATCATGAGAGAACAATAGTTTCTATAAAACAAACCACCGCCGTGCTCTAAAAGATATAAGTGAAGCACTAGAGCAAAAACTATATAGCTCAAAAGATATAAGTGAAGCACATAGAGTATTCTAATAAATTCCGAATCATGTGTGTCTCTCTCAAAAGTGTATTCAGCGAGGATGATTGTGGTAAACTAAAAGCAAAGACTCAAATTATACAAGACGCTCCAAGCAAAACACTTATCATGTGGTGAATAAAAATATAGCTCCAAGTAAAGTTACCGATGGACGAAGACGAAAGAGGGGATGCCTTCCGGGGCATCCCCGGGATTTGGCTTTTTGGTGTCCTTGGATTTACCTTGGGGTGCCTTGGGCATCCCCAAGCTTAGGCTCTTGCCACTCCTTGTTCCATAATCCATCAAATCTTTACCCAAAACTTGAAAACTTCACAACACAAAACTTAACAGGAAATCTCGTGAGCTCCGTTAGCGAAAGAAAACAAAACACCAGTTCAAAGTACTGTATTGAACTCATTCTTTATTTATATTGGTGTTAAACATACTATATTCCAACTTCTCTATGGTTTATAAACTATTTTACTAGCCATAGATTCATGAAAATAAGCAAACAACACACGAAAAATAGAACCTGTCAAAAACAGAACAGTCTGTAGTAATCTGTAACTAACGCAAACTTCTGGAACTCCAAAAATTCTACCACAATAGGACGACCTAAATAATTTGTTTATTGATCTGCTGCAATTGGAATCAGTAATTTATCACGTTCTGGTGATTTTTAACAATTGTTTTCGTGAACAGAAAGTTTCTGGAATTTTCAGCAAGATCAAATAACTATCATCCAAGAAGATCCTATAGGTTTAGCTTGGCACAAACACTAATTAAAACACAAAAACAATCTAACCAGAGGCTAGATCAAAGATTTATTCCTAAACATAACCAAAAAGCAAAAAGTAAAATAAAAATTGGGTTGTCTCCCAACAAGCGCTATCGTTTAACGCCCGTAGCTAGGCATAAAAGCAAGGATAGATCTAGGTATTGCCATCTTTAGTTGGCAATCCATAAGTGGCTCTCATAATAGATTCATAAGGTAATTTTATTTTCTTTCTAGGAAAGTGTTCCATGCCTTTCCTTAACGGAAATTGGAATCTAATATTTCCTTCCTTCATATCAATAATTGCACCAATCGTTCTAAGGAAAGGTCTGCCAAGAATAATAGGACATGAAGGATTGCAATCTATATCAAGAACAATGAAATCTACGGGCATTGTCGGCGTTCTGGGAACGGGGGTCCCTAGACTTGCCTGCCTGCGGCCCACGGCGTGGCTAAGCCAGCAGGCCGTACGACCCATCTTCATCAACAAGGCATCCAAGACCCTTGCGAGGGGCCAAGCCTCGCGAGGCAGACGACGCAAGACCTCCTCAGGAGTGGCCTAGTCAGGCAGGCTCACAAGGAGCGGAGATATCAAGGCGGGGCAAACCTCACGAGGCTCTCGTGACATGAGCCATGACGATCGACACCAGGCGGGCGCCAGCGCGCGCATCGTCCTTGTTTCCTCTTTGGTGCTAAGGAAGCAGGCGCAGGCGAGGAGTACCGAGGCATCAGGCAAAGGTTGCTATATCGGTGCAACAAGACCAAGACCAGAAGGACGGAAAGACGGAGGTCATCGTGGAGCCCAAGACGGCGTCACCACCAGAGCCTTTTGCAGGCGAAGACCACTTTTGTCAGGATAGCTTGTACTAGTTGTCCCCCTTCAAATTTGCCCGTCGTTGTTGGTTCCCTTCCCGCTCAATATTTGGGAAGAGGACCAGGGCCTATATAAGTAGAGTTGGCCACCACAGTAGGGGGCATCGAGCAGTTCATCTAGCTCTCACCCGCTAAGTCACCAAGCACAAGAACACCTCAACCTCAGGAGGTTGTTCTTCCCTCTGTACTGTTCATCATCAGCCCAAGAGGCAATCCACCACCACCACACTGGAGTAGGGTATTACACCACAACGGTGGCATGAACCAGTATAAATCCTGTTGCGGTTTTGTCACGGCAGATGTCCTATAGAAAGGACTTAGTCGTGGAGCCATCGCTATGGGTTAGCTTAAAGGGGTTAAAGCGGACAAGGGACGCAAGAGAGTTTTATACTAGTTCGGCCCTTACGATGAAGGTAAAAGCCTACGTCTAGTTGTGATGGAATTGATGGGGTTTCGATGACCAGGGAGCGAATACACTTTGCCTGAGTCTCGAGTTGTTGTCTTTTGTCCCTGAACCGCCGTCGGGTCGTCCCCTTCTATACATGGGTTGACGCCCGCCGGTTTACAGAATCCCGAGGCCGACTCATAATCGTGTCCGGCTCGGTCGCTGCTACTTCTATCTTACAACACAAGTTTACATGTCAATGCCGGTTTATGTCTACAGGCCTTAAACCGGCTTTGGGCCCTGGGCCTTCATGAAGCTTCACCGTCTGTCTTCATGGACTTCAGATACAGATGAACTACTTATGGGGTTAACCCGGCCTCTCCTGGCCGGTTTATGCCCAGTGGTAATATCCCCAACAAATCCCGTGTCTTTCTATGTTGCGAGTTCGTCGAGTTCGTCCGCGAGATCTTAGCGAGCTAGGGCGTAGATCGGTAGGAGGGGAAGACTTCGCGTGCACCCCAGTGTTCAAACCTTAAGGGTTTGCCGGAACCCCACATTCGAAATTTGGCGCGCCAGGTAGGGGTGTGCCGGAGCTCCTCTTCACCAACCTGCGCCCCGCGCCGCCGCACTTCGCTCCCATGGCAGGTGCCCCACCATCCACCTCTGCGGCCGACATCAACGGCGGGGCGTCTGGGTACCGAGCCCTGGCCCCCGCCCTACGGCGAGTGCGGTGGCCGACCAAGTTCAAGCCAGAGATGCCGCCGCGTTACGACGGCGCGGCAGACCCGGCGCCGTTCCTGCTGACATACGAGGAGGTTGTCCTCGAAGCCGGAGGCAACGACAAGATCGTGGCCAAATGGTTCCCCATGGCCCTCGCCGGCGAGCCGCGCGCCTGGCTGCTCAACCTCCCGGGATCCACGGTGGCCTCCTGGGGGGAACTCCGCAACCTCTTCACCGCTCGCTACGCGGTGCCGGCGCACCACGCAGTCGCGGCCCTGCTGGGCGGCTCTCAAGCACCACCTTCAGACCGCCACGTCAAGCCATTCCTCCGTCAGATCAGGGCCACCTCCAAGCGCCCGGGGGCTCCGCCGGGTTGGGCTGCGCCAGAGGCCGACCTCACCTTCAGCTCAGAAGACCACCCCGACTCCACTGCCGGCTCCGGAATGCTCCCAATGCTCTGCACGCCCACCATCTGCAACATGGCCATTACCAAGACCCTCATCGATGGTGGTGCTGGCCTCAACTTGCTCTCTGTAGAAGCCTTCGGCCTTCTTCACGTGCCGCTCGAGCGGCTCGGCCTCAGCAAGCCCTTCTCGGGAGTGGGTGGTGGAGCTGCCCACTCTCTGGGGCAGATCCGCCTCCCTGTCACCTTCGACACATGCGACAATTACCGCACCGAGCTGGTGGACTTTTACATCGCCCGCATCGGTCTCCCGTACAACGCCATCCTCGGGTACCCGGCTCTCGCTCAGTTCATGGCGGCGACTCACCCGGCCTACAACCTCATGAAGATGCCAGGGAGCAAGGGCGTCCTCACCATCAAGGGGGACACTAAGGAGGCCGTGACGGCGCTCAGGCTCGCCTTCAAGACCGCGGCAGCAGCACAGCCCGCCGGCGCTGGTACCCCCGAGGCCAAGGAGGCCGCGCCTACCAAGAAGAAGCAGCTGTTCACCCAAGACAAGGCGGAAACCAAGCAGGTGCCGGTCAACAAGGCTGGGTCTTCAGGAGCCACCTTTACCATAGGAGCCGGCCTTGACCCGGGACAAGAAGAAGCCTTGGTGAGGTTCTTGCGTGGGAACAAGGAGATATTCGCGTGGGAGCCCAATCAGCTGGTAGGGGTCCTGAGGGAGGTGATCCAGCATCATCTAAGGGTATGCCCCAACATACGCCCCGTGAAGCAGCGAGCAAGATGGCAGTCCACTGAGAAGCAGGCCTTCATCGTCCAAGAGACACGCAAGCTGGAGGCGGCAGGTGCCATCCAAGAAGTTCGATATCCCGAATGGCTGGCGAACCCCGTCGTAGTGCCGAAGAAAGGCGGGAAGGAACGGATGTGCGTCAACTTCACCAACCTTAACAAAGCCTGCCCCCAAGATCCGTTCCCACTCCCGCGCATCGACCAGATTGTCGACTCCGCCGCTGAGTGTGACCTGATGTGTTTCCTGGATGCGTTCTCAGGGTATCATCAGATCAAGATGGCGGTGGAAGATGTGGAGAAGACAGCCTTCCTGACACCATGTGGGGGTGTACTGCTACACCTACATGCCCTTCGGGCTGCGCAACGCGGGCGTGACCTTTCAGCGGTTGATGCACATCGCCCTGGGGCGGCAGCTCAGGAGAAACACAGAGGCCTACGTTGATGACATAGTGGTCAAGTCTCGCGAGGCGAGGACATTTATTCAAGACTTGGAGGAGACCTTCGAGAGCCTGCACCAAGTGAACTTGAGGCTTAACCCGGAGAAGTGCGTGTTCCGCGTCCCCTCGGGCAAGCTGATGGGATTCCTTGTATCCCACAGAGGGATCGAGGTGAACCCAGAGAAGATCAGGGCCATCGAGGACATGAGCCCACCACAGACCCTCAAAGAGATGCAGAAGCTAGCAGGGCGGGTGACCGCGTTAGGGCGTTTCATCTCCAAACTAGGAGAGCGCGCCTTACCCTTCTTCAAGCTCATGAAGAAGAAGGGCCTGTTCGAGTGGACCCCGGAGGCCGACCAGGCCTTCCAAGATCTCAAGAAATACCTTACCAGCCCCCGGTGATGGTGGCACCACGGCCTCTCGAGCCCCTGGTACTATACCTTGCCGCCACCCCATACTCCGCCAGTGCGGCGCTGGTGGCGGTTCAGGAGGAGCGCCAAGCCAAGGGCGCGCTGCGCCAAGCCGGAGCTGAAGTGGCGTAGGGTCAGGAAGGCGCGGCAAAGGCATCAGTGATGGAAGACCAAGCTCAGCAGGGCAACATCGCAGAACCTCCTGAGGACAGTCAGGTCTCAGGAACCCCTCCACCTTAGGATATGCCCCGATCTCCGCAGGACCCGAGCCTCGACAGTGTGCCAGCCCTCGTCGAACACCCGGTGTACTTCGTCAGCACCGTACTGCGGGACGCGAGGGCACGCTACCCCATGCCCAAGAAACTCATGCTCGCACTCCTGGTGGCCTCACGCAAGCTGCGACACTAATTCCAGGGCCACCCCATCAAGGTCGTCTCAGCCTACCCATTGGAGAGGGTACTCAGGAGCCCTAACTCAGCCGGAAGGGTCGCTGAGTGGAACATCGAGTTGCAAGCATTCCAGTTGGAGTTCAGCACTACCAGGGTCATCAAGGGGGCCGCGCTCACTGACTTTGTGGCAGAATGGACGGATGCCCCGACACTTGAGGAAGGAGAAGACCGGTCCACCTCCCCAGGAAGCGAGGCTCCAGACGGCTGGGTCATGTATTTCGACGGCGCCTTCGTGCACCAGGGCGCGGGGGCTGGAGCAGTGTTCATCTCGCCTACTCAGGACAAGCTCTACTATGCCGTGCAACTCTGCTTTTAGCACGACGAGAAGGTCTCCAACAATATCGCAGAATACGAAGGCCTCATAGCTGGCCTGAAGGCTGCGGTGGCTCTAGGGGCGAAGCGCCTCACCGTCAGAGGCGACTCGCAACTCCTCGTTAACTTCTCCAACAAGGTGTACGAGCCGAAGGACGAGCATATGGAGGCCTACCTCGTGGAGGTGCACAAGATGGAGAAGCAGTTCTCGGGCCTGGAGCTGCAGCACGTGCCCCAGGGCACCAACAAGGAAGCCGACAACATTGCCAGGAGAGCATCCAAGCAGCAACCGCAAGAGCCCGGTGTCTTTGAGGAGCGGCTCTTCAAGCCATCAGCTACGCCACCTCTTTCAAGCACGACTCAGCTTCGGGAGGAGCTCCCACAGCCTCCGGCAAGGGAGCCCCAGCCTGTGGCCCGACCTTAGGAGCTTGGCTGCTCTTGGCGCTCGAGCCCCAGGAGGAGTGCTGGACCAAGGAATTCAAGGAGTACCTGACGCACGGGACAGAGAAGGAAGAGGACGTGGAGCACGTGGCCCGGCAAGCCACGGCATACTGTATCCAAGACGACGAGTTATACAGGAAACGACCAAACGATGTCACGCTGCGCTGCATCTCCAGCGATCAAGCAAGGGAGCTTCTGATTGACATACATGGCGGGGACTGCGGACACCACTCGTCGTCATGGACCCTCGTCGGCAAGGTGTTCCGCAGTGGATTCTATTGGCCTACAGCACTCAACTACGCAGCCGAGCTGGTGAAGTCCTGTGAAGCTTGCCAATTCCACGCCAAGCAAATCCATCAGCCTGCTCAGGGCCTCCAAACCATCCCGCTCACATGGCCGTTCGCGGTCTGGGGGCTGGACATCTTAGGCCCGTTCCCTCGGGCGCCAGGGGGCTACCGCTATCTCTACGTCGCCATCGACAAGTTCACCAAGTGGGTGGAAGTGGAAGCCGTCCATACCATCCCAGCCGGCTCTGCGGTCAAGTTCATCAAGGGCCTCGTGAGCCGCTTCGGGGTCCCCAACCGCATCATCACAGATAACGGTTCGCAGTTTACGAGCAACCTCTTCAAAACCTACTGTGCTAACCTTGGAACGCAGATCTGCTACGCTTCGGTGGCCCAACCCAGGAGTAATGGTCAGGCCGAACGCGCTAACGCGGAGGTCCTGAGGGGCCTCAAGACCAGGACCTTCAAGAAGAAGCTGGAGGCCTGCGGCAGGGGCTGGCACGACGAGCTCCAGTCCATGCTGTGGTCCATCCGAACCACCGCCACCAAGCCAACGGGCGAGACTCCATTCTTCCTCGTCTACGGAGCTGAAGCAGTCCTCCCTCACGAGGTCAAGCATCACTCCGCACGGGTCCTGGCATTCGACGAAATGCAGCAGGACGCCACACGGGGGATCGATCTCGTGCTCGGGGAGGAACGTCGTCGCGAAGCTGCGCTGAGGGCTGCAAGGTACCAGCAAGCGCTGCGGTGATACCACTGCCGCAACATCCGCTCCAGGACACTCGAGACAGGTGACCTAGTCCTGAGGCGGGTCCTCTCCAGGGAAGGGCTGCATAAGCTTTCACTAATGTGGGAGGGCCCGTTCAAGAGATAACATTAGGAATTCAGAAATAGGCAAACTTAATTTCTAGTTCATAATCTGAAGAGCAACAAGGAGAGCATGAAGCCGGTGTCAGAGGAGACAACATGGACCTTGATGAAAAATCACGGGACGACGACAATCATGGGTAGCCGAACCAAAAAGGTCATGTTGATCGTGTATATGGGCACCCACTGCAGGTCCTGTACTCCACCATCCGTAGCTGTCGCAAGCACCGGCCGCACGCCCCGCCACGGTCCTGTACTCCGTTCACTAATGTGGGAGGTACCAGCAAGCGCTGCGGCAATACCACTGCCGCAACATCTGCTCCAAGACACTCGAGACGGGTGACCTAGTCCTGAGGCGGGTCCTCTCCAGGGAAGGGCTGCATAAGCTTTCACCAATGTGGGAGGGCCCGTTCAAGGCCTGGCGCCGTGCGCCTGGAGACACAAGACGGGGTACCTATCCAAAATGCCTGGAACATCCAGCACCTCCGGAAGTTCTACCCATGAAGCAAGGCCCAGAGCCTGTGAAGAAAGGCCCAGAGCCTGTGAAGAAGGCCCGGTGCCTGTGAAGAATCGCCGCCCGTGACACTCTCACATAATAATGAGTTGGGGCTGTACACGCCCCGGAGTCTCAGGAGCGCCGGCCTCAGGCCCTGGGGCTCCCGCCCACGCCTAGTGGCAGCACTTAGCTCCGCGCTGGTGAGAAGACTTGAAGACTAGAATAGATGCCGGACGCGGCTTTTCATTTGCTTTTCGTAGTTGGCTCGCTTTTCCTTAATCGAAGTTTGCTTTTGGCGTTCCTTGCTGATTTGATTCCCTCGCCTCTCAGTGCATTTTTCTGGCTCGGGTTTGCTCGTGTTCTCTCTCTCGCATACCTCACGAGGGGGCTAGGCAGGTGCCCTCGCGAGCATTTTTTCTCCTCTCTGCCTTCTTGCGAGCCACCCTCGTTCGAGCCCAAAAGCTGGCGCACCTCTCCTAGTCCATGCCCCTCGGGTACCGCGATACAAAGCGCCAGGTCAGGGCCAGGGTGAACGGCAAATCTTTTGACGCACTTCCTAACGAGTTTTTGCAGTTCCTGAGCAAATGCAGGCCACCAAGGCAAGATGGACACGAGGAAATAAGCGCCTCGTGAGGAAGAGGGCGTCCTGAATATACCAGGTTAAGTTATCTTTGCGCAAAATACCGACACGGCACGGGAACAACACGCATAGTGCAATAACCGAGGAACCATAGTTCGGTACACGCCCCCTGGGCCCATACTGGTTTCATTCTTGATGCAGGAAAAAGAGTAAAACAAAAGTAGCATTGCAGCGGTCCGCGGAGGCAGGTCCCTAGCGGTACCCCGAGCCTAGCCGGATCCTTCCTCGCGCTTCACGGAGGCGCGACGACGAGATGACCCACTGCCGCCTTCAAAGTGGGCGCGGCGGCTGGTCGTAGCCGCCACTGCTGGAGCTGTCGCCGGAGGAAGAGCCGCCGTAGCTGGACGAGACACGGTCGCCGCCGAGGGCAGGCTCGCCCTCATCCTCGTCGCGACCGTCCCCAAGGCCGAGCACCTCCTCACCGTCGTTCGCCTCGGGGCAGCACCCGGCGCGGCAACCATCTTCCCCAAACACCCTCACATAGAGGGTCGATCCACCATCGTACTTGAAGTGGAGGGTGCACCGCCTGCCCAGGCCGCGCGCGCGGGCGAACGTCTTCCAGCCGCGGGCCAGGGCTATGTTGCCCGCGGCGAAAGTCTCAACCGCAACCCAAGAGGCCTTGCTGCAGCAACCATCCGCGTGCAACCAGAGTCCGCCTGGGCCAGAGGCCTGCAGTTCGCCGGCGAAGAAGCGCGGAAGTTGGAGCCAGTTGCCGGCCGGGTTCTCCGACCAGACGACAAACTCCGGCGACACCTCCGCCGTGTGGAAGCGTGGACGGGGGGTCGCGCCACCATAGCACACCTCCCCTCGTCAACTGGACCACCATGGCTGGGACGACCCCCTCCGCGTGCCGCAGCGCCGCCTCGACAGTGGGCCACGGTGAGGGTCGCGGCGTGCTTGCGCGGACGGCCGCGTCCGCGCTTGGGCGCCAGGGAGCCGGGTCCCACGCGAGGGGCCTTTCCCTTCTCGGCGGCAGAAAACTTCCTTCGTGGCGCCATTGGTGGCACTGCAAGCAATGGAGCGAGGAGGAAGAAGCAAGCAAGTGAGGAAGAGATGGGCAACAGGGGCTCCGCCCCCTCCCCATTTATAACGGAAGAAGGCCAACCGGCGCCTCCCACGATCGCAGGTAATGATGGTTTTCCTTGCATGTCGCAGGGACTTGTCAAGTCGTGCAATTGCCGAGGCAGCGTGGGGAAGCGGAGACGCCCACGTCCAATCAACCGCCATGCGTCAACCGAGGCCGCAGACTTTTGGGGCCCGCGGTGCTCCGTACTTGACCCTTGGCTTCGCCGCGAAGCCAAGCCCGGGCGCACCTTGGGCCCGGGGGCTACTGTCGGCATTCTGGGAACGGGGGTCCCCAGACTTGCCTGCCTGCGGCCCACGGCGTGGCTAAGCCAGCAGGCCGTACGGCCCATCTTCATCAACACGGCATCCAAGACCCTCGCGAGGGGCCAAGCCTCGCGAGGCAGACGACGCAAGACCTCCTCAGGAGTGGCCTAGTCAGGCAGGCTAACAAGGAGCGGAGATATCAAGGCGGGGCAAACCTCACGAGGCTCTCGTGACGTGAGCCATCACGATCGACACGAGGCGGGCGCCAGGCGGGTGCCAGCGCGCGCAGCGTCCTTGTTTCCTCTTTGGTGCTAAGGAAGCAGGCACAGGCGAGGAGTACCGAGGCATCAGGCAAAGGTTGCTATATCGGTGCAACAAGAGCAAGACCAAAAGGACGGCAAGACGGAGGTCATCGTGGAGCCCAAGACGGCGTCACCACCAGAGCCTTTTGCAGGCGAAGACCACTTTTGTCAGGATAGCTTGTACTAGCTGTCCCCCTTCAAATTTGCCCGCCGTTGTTGGCTCCCTTCCCGCTCAATATTTGCGAAGAGGACCAGGGCCTATATAAGTCGAGCTGGCCACCATAGTAGGGGGCATCGAGCAGTTCATCTAGCTCTCACCCGCTAAGTCACCAAGCACAAGAACACCTCAACCTTAGGAGGTTGTTCTTCCCTCTGTACTTTTCATCATCAGCCCAAGAGGCAATCCACCACCACCACACTGGAGTAGGGTATTACACCACAATGGTGGCCCGAACCAGTATAAATCCCGTGTCTTTCTGTGTTGCGAGTTCGTCGAGTTCGTCCGCGAGATCTTAGCGAGCTAGGGCGTAGATCGGTAGGAGGGAAAGACTTCGCGCGCACCCCAGTGTTCGAACCTTAAGGGTTTGCCGGAACCCCACATCCGACAGGCACATAGTTCCTATTTGCAACAATAAGAACATCATTAATTCTTCCCATAGGTTTCTTAATAGTGGATCCGCAAGATGCAAGTTTAGAGAACAATCATCAAATTTGCGGAAACCTAGGAAATCACACAAAGTTTTTGGAATCGCTGAAACACTAGCACCCAAATCACACAAAGCATAGCATTCATGATCCTTAATTTTAATTTTAATAGTAGGTTCCCACTCATCATAAAGTTTTCTAGGGATAGAAACTTCCAACTCAAGTTTTTCTTCATAAGATTGCATTAAAGCATCAACGATATGTTTGGTAAAAGCTTTATTTTGACTGTAAGCATGGGGAGAATTTAGCACGGATTGCAACAAGGAAATACAATCTATCAAAGAGCAATTATCATAATTAAATTCCTTGAAATCCAAAATAGTGGGTTCATTGATGTCTAAAGTTTTGACCTCTTCAATCCCACTTTTACCAAATTTAGCATCAAGATCTAAAAACTCCGAATTTTTGGGACGCCTTCTAACTAAAGTTGACTCATCTCCAGTCCCATCATTATCAAGATTCATATTGCAAAACAAAGATTTAATAGGAGACACATCAATAACTTTTTGATCTTCATCTTTATTCTCATAAAAACTAGAAGAACACGCTTTCACAAAGCAATCTTTCTTAGCACGCATCCTAGCGGTTCTTTCATTGCACTCATGAAAGGAAATTCTCATGGCTTTGAGAGACTCATTGATATCATGCTTAGGTGAAGTAGATCTAAGTTTCAAAGAATCAACATCAAGAGAAATTCTATCCACGTTCCAAGCCAATTCATCAATCTTAGGCAATTTTTCTTCAAGCAAAGCATTGAAATTCTTTTGGGAAATCATAAATTCCTTAACACTAGTCTCAAAATCAGAGGGCATCTTATTAAAATTTCCATAAGAGTTGTTGTAGGAATTACCATAATTATTAGAGTAATTACTAGGATACGGCCTAGGATTAAAGTTTCCTCTATAAGCGTTGTTACCAAAATTGTTCCTACCAACAAAGTTCACATCCATAGATTCATTATTATTCTCAATCAAGGTAGACAAAGGCATATCATTAGGATCGGAAGGAACACTCTTATTAGCAAATAATTTCATAAGTTCATCCATCTTTCCACTCAAAACATTAATTTCTTCTATCGCATGCACTTTTTTACTAGTAGATCTTTCAGTGTGCCATTGAGAATAATTAACCATAATATTATCTAGGAGTTTAGTAGCTTCTCCTAAAGTGATTTCCATAAAAGTGCCTCCCGCGGCCGAATCTAAAAGATTTCTAGAAGCAAAATTCAATCCAGCATAAATTTTTTGTATAATCATCCACAAATTCAAACCATGAGTAGAGCCATTACGTATCATTAATTTCATTCTCTCCCAAGCTTGTGCAACATGTTCATGATCAAGTTTCTTAAAATTCATAATATCGTTTCTAAGAGAGATGATTTTAGCGGGAGGAAAATACTTAGAGATAAAAGCATCTTTGCACTTATTCCAAGAATCACTACTATCTTTAGGGAAAGACGAAAACCAAGTTTTAGCATGATCTCTAAGAGAAAATGGAAACAACTTCAATTTAACAATATCATTATCCACATCTTTCTTCTTTTGCATATCACACAAATCAACAAAGCTATTTAGATGGGTAGCGGCGTCTTCACTAGGAAGGCCGGCGAATTGATCTTTCATGACAAGATTCAGCAAAGTAGCATTAATTTCACAAGATTCAGCATCAGTAAGAGGAGCAATCGGAGTGCTAAGAAAATCATTGTCGTTGGTATTGGTAAAGTCACACAATTTAGTATTGTCTTGAGCCATCGTGATAAACAAGCAATCCAACACACAAGCACACAAGAGGCAAGCGAAAAAGAGGTGAACGGAAAAAGAGGGCGAATAAAAACGGCAAGGGTGAAGTGGGGGAGAGGAAAACGAAAGGCAAATGGCAAATAATGTAATGCGAGGGATAAGAGTTTGTGATGGGTACTTGGTATGTCTTGACTTGTGCGTAGACTCCCTGGCAACGGCGCCCGAAATGGCTCGTTGACGGGAGATCAAATCTTGACTTAACTTGGTGTAAGCCTCCCCGGCAACGGCGCCAGAAATCCTTCTTGCTACCTCTTGAGCACTGCGTTGGTTTTCCCTTGAAGAGGAAAGGGTGATGCAGTAAAGTAGCATAAGTATTTCCCTCAGTTTTGAGAACCAAGGTATCAATCCAGGAGGAGACCACGCTCGAGTCCCACGCACCTACACAAACAAATAAGAACCTCGCAACCAACGCGATAAAGGGGTTGTCAATCCCTTCACGGTCACTTACGAGAGTGAGATCTGATAGAGATGATAAGATAATATTTTTGGTATTTTTTATGATAAAGACTAAAAGTAAAGAAAACAAAATAAACAAAGATAGAAATAGCTTGTTGACGGAAGATTAATATGATGGAAATAGACCCGGGGGCCATAGGTTTCACTAGTGGCTTCTCTCAAGATAGCATAAGTATTACGGTGGGTAAACGAATTACTGGCGAGCAATTGATAGAATTGAGCATAGTTATGAGAAATTCTAGGTATGATCATGTATATAGGCATCACGTCCGTGACAAGTAGACCAACTCCTGCCTGCATCTACTACTATTACTCCACACATCGACCGCTATCTAGCATGCATCTAGAGTATTAAGTTCATAATAACAGAGTAACGCTTTAAGTAAGATGACATGATGTAAAGGGATAAACTCATGCAATATGATATAAACCCCATATTTTTATCCTCGATGGCAACAATACAATACGTGTCGTTTCCCCTACTGTCACTGGGATCGAGCACCACAAGATTGAACCCAAAGCTAAGCACTTCTCCCATTGCAAGAAAGATCAATCTGGTAGGCCAAACCAAACTGATAATTCGAAGAGACTTGCAAAGATAACCAATCATACATAAAAGAATTCAGAGGAGATTCAAATATTGTTCATAGATAATCTTGATCATAAACCCACAATTCATCGGATCTCGACAAACACACCGTAAAAGAAGAGTTACATCAAATAGATCTCCAAGAGAATCAAGGAGAACTTTGTATTGAGATCCAAAGAGAGAGAAGAAGCCATCTAGCTAATAACTATGGACCCGAAGCTCTGAGGTAAACTACTCACACATCATCGGAGAGGCTATGGTGTTGATGTAGAAGCCCTCCGTGATCAATGCCCCCTCTGGCAGAGCGCCAGAAAAGGCCCCAAGATGGGATCTCATGGGTACAGAAGGTTGCGGCGGTGGAAATAGGGTTTTGGCTCCGTCTCTGATGGTTTGGGGGTACGTAGGTATATATAGGAGGAAGAAGTAGGTCGGTGGAGCAACGAGGGGCCCACGAGGGTGGAGGGCGCGCCCAGGGGGGTAGGCGTGCCCCCCTGCCTCGTGGCTTCCTCGTTGGTTTCTTGACGTCCACTCCAAGTCCTCTGGATCACGTTTGTTCTGAAAATCACGTTCCCGAAGGTTTCATTCCGTTTGGACTCCGTTTGATATCCTTTTTCTGTGAAACACCGAAATAGGCAAAAAAACAGCAATTTGGGTTGGGCCTCCGGTTAATAGGTTAGTCCCAAAAATAATATAAAAGTGTATAAATAAGGCCATTAAACATCCAAAACAGAATATATAATAGCATGGAACAATCAAAAATTATAGATACGTTGGAGACGTATCAAGGGGCCATCAAACCTTTTGGGGACAGCACAGTGGAACTCTCAATGAAAGCACCAATGTCGGTGTCAAAACCGGTGGATCTCGGGTAGGGGGTGCCAAACTGTGCGTCTAAGGTCGATAGTAACAGGAAACAGGGGACACAATGTTTACCCAGGTTCGGGCCCTCTCTATGGAGGTAATACCCTACTTCCTGCTTGATTGATCTTGATGGATATGAGTATTACAAGAGTTGATCTACCACGAGATCGTAATGGCTAAACCCTAGAAGTCTAGCCTGTATGACTATGGTAATGAGTCTCCCCCTCCGGACTAAGTCCTCTGGTTTATATAGACACCGGGAGGATCTAGGGTTACACAAGGTTGGTTACAAAGAAAGGAATCTACATATTCGATCGCCAAGCTTGCCTTCCATGCCAAGGAGAGTCCTATCCGGACACAGGTGCCGTCTTCGGTCTTCGTATCTTCACAGCCCATCAGTCCGGCCCATAGCTAACAGGGCGGACGCCCGAGGACCCCTTAGTCCAGTAATCCCTCAGCGGGGGCGCAAGCTCGAGACACCTTGTTGACGGGCTGGCTTCCTCGGTAGACTCTACGCCGTGAGCATCGCGCGGACTTGCAGCGCTCAAGTCTAGCGGGAGAAGTGAAGCGAGGGGAGGTTGCTCCTCGAGAGATTCCGCGGCCTTGGCAGAAGGGATCCTAAAGATCCATCGTCAGGAAGGGAAGCATCACTCGAAGAATCACGAGGATAAGGTACTTACTCATCGACGATGATGTACTTTCTCCGCTTTAACGGTCCGAAGGTGCCGCTGCCGCGGCTCGGGGACCCCTTCCTCTTGCGGAGCTCCTCGAAGTCCACACACAGCCGGCCGAAGCGCTGGACATGGCGGCCAGCATGAGGCGCAGCTGGAGGAGCGCCCGGAGGGTCCACCTCAGGAGCGCCAAGCTGAGGAGGATTATCGGGCTCTGCCTCTCTGCGACCTGCCGAGGCCTCACGAGCCTAGGCCTCGGGAGCCACGGGCTGCATCGCCCCGTCAACCGCCGCCCAAAGCAAGAATCACGGGTTCCCGAGGATGACGCCTCGGGAGCCCCAGGCGGCCTCAGCGCTTCGGCACCAGCGCCATCAGCCTCCAGCGGTGCTCACCCCCCTGCATCCACACTCGGGGTGAGTGCAATGCCAGCGGCAAGAAGGGGAACCACGCCGACGGGGTTCTCACGAGGCCCCACCAGACCGACTGGGCGCAGCCCCCACTCGTCGAAGGAGGGCATCCGCGCCATGAATTCCACCTTGTTCGAGCAGCGGTACAGCAGGCAGCTCTTCCCCGGCATGTCGTCTGGCAACGGGACACCCGTGAGGACCTCGAGCACTGTTCGCCGCGCCTCAAGGGGGAGCCCGGACTCCTGAAGTCTCATGTGGTCGTTGCTGCTGAGCAAGGCCCACATTGGCCGGGAATGGCGCTGAAGCGGAGCAACCTGGCGCCAGATGAACTCCTTCACCACCACAGGCGCGGTCACGCCACAGTCTTTCAGCCCCTTCAGCCTAAGCCAGACGGGCACGAGGCGCAGACCGGTGAGCCTTTGGTGGCACCAACCAGAGTTGGGGATGGCGGGCGCCGACGGAGAATGGAGCAGAGGTCTGAGCACCCCAACATCAACAAATATCCACCGTGTCCGAAACTCACTCGTGGATGGTGGAAGCTCGAAGTCAATCCCCTCACCGACCGTCGCTGCCACGGCCTGGAAGCTCAGGCACCTAGAGCTCTGCCGGGGATCAATCAGGTGCAACGAGAAGAAGTGGCGGAGAAGGGGCACAGAAGGAGCAATGCCCGCCATGGCCTCGCAAACAAAGGCGAAGACAGCCAGAAGGGTCACTGATTGGGGATCAAGGTGCAGCATGTCGATCTGATAATGGGCAAGCACAACATTGAAGAAGGCGGAAAAAGGAGGAACCAAGCCAGCCCAAAGGGCGTCGATGAAGAGCGGGACCTCGGTGGCTGACCGGTCGATGCGAGCATGAGACACAGGCTAGGCCACCGTCCTCCCCCACTCATTGAAGCTGGAGGTGAGCATGGGACGCACCTTGTCCATGGCTTCTTGGTTGAGTACCAGCGACCTGCCAACGGTAGGCTCAATGGCCGGTTGTAGCTCGGCGGAGGACAGGGGACCCTTCCCTTTCTCCGACTAGTCCGGCACCATGGCAATGGGAGCATTGAGTTCAGATCGGATCGAGAGAAGGGGCAGAGCTTCAAGGAAGCAGAAGAATTGGGGAGTGTGCCACAACAACGGGAGAGAAACCGTGTAGACCGCAGTGGCCGCCTAGCCAGGCAGGTATCAAGGCAGCATGCGGAAGCGGAGACACCCACGTCCAATCAACCGCCACACGTCGACCAAGGCCGCTGACTATTGGGGCCCGCGGCGCTCCGCACTTGCCCTTTGGCTTCGCCTCGAAGCCAAGCCCGAGCGTGCCTTGGGCCCGGGGGCTACTGTCGGCGTTCTCGGAACGGGGGTCCCCAGACTTGCCTGCCTGCGGCCCACGGCGTGGCTCTGCGAGCAGGCCCGTACGGCCCATCTTCACTAGCAAGCATTCAAGACCCTCGCGAGGGGCCAAGCCTCGCGAGGCGGACGACACAAGACCTCCTCGGGAGTGGCCTCACCAGGCTGACTCGCAAGGGGCGGAGAGTTCAAGGCAAACCTCGTGAGGTTCCAGTGACGTGAGCCATGACGATCAGGATCAGGCGGGCGCCAGCGTGCACAGTGTCCTTGTTTCCTCTTTGGTGCTAAGGAGGCAAGCGCAGGCGAGGAGTACCGAGGCGTCAAGCAAAGGTTTCCACATCAGTGCAACGAGACCAAGACCAATAGGATGGCAAGACGGAGGTCACCATGGAGCCCAAGGCGGCGTCACCACCAGAGCCTTTTGCAGGCGAAGACTGCTTTTGTCAGGATAGCTTGTACTAGTTGTCCCCTTTCAAATTGGCCGTTGTTGGCTCCTTCCCGCTCAATATTTGGGGAGAGGACCAGGGCCTTTATAAATAGGACTAGCCACCATAGTAGGAGGCATCTCATCTTGAGTAATCCTCACCCACACAAGTTCACCAAGCACAAGAACACCTCGCCTCAGGAGGCTGTTCTTCCCCTTGTACTGTCCATCCTCAGCCCGAGAGGCAATCCACCACACCACACTAGAGTAGGGTATTACACCGCAACGGTGGCCCAAACCAGTATAAATCTTGTGTCCTTTGCGTTGCGAGTTCGTCGAGCTAGCCTTAGAGATTGTAGCGAGGTTAGGGGCGCGGTTCGGTAGGGGGAGATCTTCGTGCGCACCCCAGTGTTCGAACCTTGAGGGTTTTGCCGGAACCCGAGATCCGACACAAGGTGTGCCCCGGATTGGTGTTCATGGTGGCCAATCCAGACAACAGATAGTACACTGAGCCTAGCTTGTGTGTCTCCAAGGCCTTGTCAGGAATTTCCTTGTACATGTTGGCCATGGAGTTGTGATCTTTCTTGCGCTTTGCATAGACATCAATGTCATCCTCAGCTTCTTCTAGAGCATTGATAAGCTTGGCCCACTCAGCAACAGTAGACTGGTACCTTGTACCTTCAGTCATCCATACAATTCTCCCATCTGGATAAAAATGAGCAGTAGAGTAAAACTGCATTATCAGCTCATCATTCCACTTGGTCAATTTCTGACCCACAAAGGTGTCAACTCCATTGAGTCTGAAGCTCTCATGTACTCCAGGGAAGTGGTCTTCATTGTCATCAATGTATTCCCAGTCCACCCACTTCATGTCACACACAATGGGCTTCTTATCCAGCAGAATTGTCTCATAGAAGTCGTGTTGTTCCTTGGTGTGAAATTTGTAGTCCACAACAGTTCTTCTCCTTGCAGCATAGGGGTCTGATTGTGTCCACAATTTGAGACCAGCATCCTTTCTCTCCTTCATGTTTTCTGCCACTGGATGATTGTCATCATGATCAGGAATCTTTGGCTTTAGCTTCCTAAGCACTTGGGCTTCTTCTTCTTCTACTTCAGGCACTGGGGCCTTGTTCTTCTCAGCAGCTAGTATATTCCTGGTGGATCTCTTGGGTGCCGATTTTGAAGCTTGAGCTACAGCTTTGGGGGCAGTCTTGGGCTCTGATGGAGTAGCCCCAGACTTGATGGAATCCCCCATCAACTTATGAGTCTTTGTCTTTGGTGCAGCAACTTCTTCTTCATCCTCAGCTGGGTCTCTCATCATAGAGGATCTGCCAATTACTCTGGCCGTGATCTTCTTGACCCTTTCCTTCCTTTTCTTGCCTCCAGCATCCTCTTCTTCTGTTGATTTGGAGACTTCAAGAGTTGAGGGTCTGGCTTTGGACATTGGAACTCTCTTGGCAGGAGCTTTCTTGTGCCTACCAGGCTTGGTTGCAGCAGCAGCATACTCCTTTTTCAACATTTCTTGGAGGTGACATCCTCCTCCACAGCAACATAATCCGCATCTTCCGAATCTGAGTTTCTCTTTCTCCTTGTCCTGGTTGCAGCTTTGGGCAAGTTGCTTGGGGTGCTTCTGCTACCCTCATCATAGTGCCAGAGGGACTAGTGCCCTCACTCAGGTTGACTTGCTCCTCAGACTTGTTCTGCCTGTCACACTGACCTGACATTGCAAACTGAAAGCTGACCCTATGAATAGATGTAGTTGAGGTAGAGTGGATGAGCATCACAAAGTGCAGAGATTTTGCAAAACAATTGAGTCAAAAACTTAGTTTTAGTTTTCTACAGAAAGCATTTCGGAGCTACCGATTTGTTAAACTCGGTGACACCGAAGCAATATTAGAGTCTAAACTAGTGGAATCGGTCAGATCGAGACACAGTTCGGTGACTTCGAGATTGCTAGGGTTTCACTGAGAATCGAACTCGGTCACACCGATTTGTAAGTTTCAGTCAGACCGAAAATCACAAGTGGAATGGCCTAGGCCAAATCAATGAGACCGATTTCTACAACTCGGTCGGTCCGAGATGAGTTCGGCGGAAACCTAACCCTAAATTTTCGAATCAAAACTAATCTAAAGGAAGTTTTTGCTGGATAGAGTAATCTCATTCGTGGTAAGAATCATGGCATTGACCTAAGTGCAGGAATCAGAGGTTAAGATTGCACATAGGGGTCGAGTTCATACCCTAACTCGGCGGTGAACTCACTACAGCGGCAACGGCGGTGAAGATTTCCATTGACGGTGGCGGAGACCAGCGGCGGGAGGTCGCTGGCGATGAGGAGACGATCCGGACACTCGAGTCGGCAGAGCTGGATACGCGCGGGCGAATGGTTTTGGAGGAATTTCCAAAATTTGACCCGTGAGTATATATATCCAGTCATGTCGATGTGACCAAGTGGAATGACTCGGTGGCACCGAGATGCAGAATCGCAAGCGGTTACTGCAACTCGGTGTGACCGAATTGTTAGAATCGATTGCACCGAGATTGAAACCTAGATCAACTCAATGAACTTGGTATGACCGAAAGGAATGAATCGGTCAGACCGAAATACACAGAGAGGTTTTGGAAGTTTAAGTCTATGACGAATCGGTGGCTCTGAGTGCTCCCCACCCAGAGGGTTCGAATCTGACTTGATCAAACTTTGTGATGTAGCATGAATAGAGTTTGAGATGAGAAAAGCATAGATAGCTAGAGGGAGTTCTTAGGCATTCTTGTCCATCCATTTGGCAAAATAAAAGGACCAAACAATCAAAGCAACAAATGGATGTCCTCTAATGAGAAAAATATGCAATCAACATGCTCACACAATAAGATGGCAAATGAAATATGTGGCAAAGCATGCACAAACACTCTAGCATCTATCAAGCAATTGGCGATGACTAGGTCATCTATATATGAGTATATTGACTGAGGAGTCAAATGAGAACATTTGAACGTAGGCCATACTCATCGTTTAAGCACAAGTGGGGTTACCACTTTTACATAAAGCATTGTTGTGTTCACACCATTAGAGTTGCTTTTGCTCAATTTTTAGAGTAAAGCTCCCCCTAGATGTGATATCCCCCCAAGAGGGGTGAACTAACCTTGGGTTTTGTCGATGATGACTTCATGTAGATGTTGAGATGTGGATGCTCAATGTTGATGTAGATCATTTGGAGCAATCCATTGGAGTGAGTTGCACTTTCAATACCTACATGGGTTAGTCCCACAAGGAACAAGCAAGGATATCCATAGACATAGAGTGAAGTACACACAAGATGATGTCCATGAAAGCATTAGGTTACCTTGTCCCTTGACTTACCAACAAGAGGGTTTGTGACTCCTTGAACTAGTAAAAGATGTGAAAGTTGATTGCACTTGTCCTTGCCAAATTAAATATGAGTGAAGTATGTTGGCGGAGTCACCCTCAAGAACTCTCTAGTTCTTCTTCTTCGGGATCCACATCAACTTGATGGGAATCCTTGGAGTTGTAGTCGTACTTGATGAAGTAGAACTTGATGTAGTCTTTGGAACCCACTTGACCAAGGCCTTAGGAGCTTCTTCAAATGCATCAATCTCCTCTTGAAGCTTGTCCTTGCCTTTTAGCTTGTGGTCTTGTGGTGGAAGATCATCTTGAGCTTGTGTCCCCTTAAAGTAAGTAGGATCATACTTCTCTTGTTGAGGAGCAAACTTCGTCTTAGGGTATTGATCTTCTTCCCACTCAACTCCATTGGCATTGAACTTTCGTTCAAAACCAACACCTTGATTCTTCCAGTGCCTTCCTTTCTTGCATACAATTTCCTCAAATTGCTTACTTCCGGCAAGGCTCTTGTAAACACCTTTCTCTATAATTCCCTTCAATAAGCTATTTTCTTGCTCAAGTGTAACTTGGCTAAGAGAACCATTAGTGGAATCAAGAGAACTACTAGAAGCAACAATATTGGATTTAGCATGATTATTGTTACTACTAGAAGAAGAATCTTTCTTACTCTTGTTGTTAGATTTTACTTGTGGCATGTAAGTAGAGGAGAGTAAACGCTTGGCAATGTAAGAAGAACTTTTCTTACGAAGATCATCATTGATTGCTTTTAAGAACCCATGCTCTTGCTCTAGGTTGAGCTTTTCAAAGCGTAGCTTCTCATGAGTCTTTAAAAGCTCTCGATGATCTTCCAAGGTAGTTTCATGAGCTAACTTAAGAGTGTTTAGTTCTTTAGTTAGACGCTCAATCTCCTTCTCATCATTGTCATTCGTTTTATCTTGATTAGCATGATTAATAGCAAGTTCATCATAGTTTTCATCACTAGAATTGTCAACAAGTAAATCATCATCACCTAGCAAATCATCTTCATCACTATTGAAATCAACATAGTCGGGGTGTGATACCTTTGGGCCTTTAGCAATGAAGCATCTTCCAATTCCTTCGTTTGGTGAGTCAAATATGTAATAGGAGTTGGTTGACACAAGTGCTAGTTCAGCAACACCTTCATCTTGAGTATATTCGGAGTCGAAGTGATAACTTCTCTCGGAGTGGTTGACGGAGTCGGAACCGGATACCCATTCACCAACATGAGCTTGATGTCCTTGTTTTGTATAGCTCCTTGATGACTTGTCCTTCCTTTCCGAATCCTTGCTTCTGCGAGAGGTTCTTCATTCATAACGATCATATCTACTCCTTCTCTCCCTTGGAGGTGATTCTTCTCTTTTGCTTCTCCTTTTAGGTGAGTCTTCTCTTCTTTTGTAGGAGTCGTACACTCATTGGAGTACTGTTCGGGTCTTCCACAATTGTAGCAATTACGCTCACGACTAGAAGATCTTTTGTCATTGTAGGACCTTGACTTGGAACTTCTTTCTTCTTGTTAAAGTTCTTCACCATTAGGCTCAATTCCTCATTGAAAGCTTGTTTCTCACCTGATGATGTAGGAGCATCACATGAGGCTTTGTGAGCACCACTAGACTTGTTGTGAAGCACTTCTTTATCCTTGAGTGACATCTCATGAGCAAAAATTCTACCAATGACTTCCATTGGCTTGAGATCTTTGTAATTGGGCATCATTTGGATCAATGTGCACACGGTATCATATTTTCTGTCCAAGGCTCTTAGGATCTTCTTGATGATGAATTTATCCGTCATCTCCTCACTTCCTATGCCGGCAATCTCATTTGCGATGAGAGCAAGCCTAGAGTACATTTCAGCGACACCTTCACCATCCTTCATTTTGAACTTGTCAAGTTGACTTTGAAGCACATCCAATTTGGATTCCTTGACGGAGTCGGTACCTTCGTGCGTATCAATCAAAGTATCCCAAATTTCCTTTGCATTCTCAAGATGGCTGATTTTGTTGAATTCTTTGAGGCACAAACCGTTGAAGAGGATATCGCAAGCTTGAGCATTGTATTGCAACATCTTCAATTCTTCCGTGGTAGCTTCACGATTCGGTTCTCTCCCATCAAAGAATTCACCTTGCAAGCCAATACACACAATAGCCCAAACGACGGGGTTATGTCCAAGAATATGCATTTTCATCTTATGCTTCCAACTAGCAAAATTAGTACCATCAAAGTAAGGACCTCTACGGTGGTAATTTCCCTCGCTAGACACCATACTCTCCTAGGTTGTGGAATCAAGGCTATGATCACCAAAGCTATGGAAATCAAGGCAAATGGAGATCAAAGCTCTGATACCACTTGTAGGATCGAAAGTATATCTAGAGGGGGGTGATTAGACTACTTGACCAAATAAATATCTAACCTTTTCCCAATTTTTAGTCTTGGCATATTTTAGCAACTTAACACAAGCCAAGCAACCAACCTACACATGCAATTCTAAGAGTATAGCTGCGGAATGTAAATCATTGCATATGAAGGCAAAGGGGAGGAGTTTGGAGGGAGCAAACGCAATGTAGACACATAGATTTTTGGCGTGGTTCCGATAGGTTGTGCTATCGTACATCCACATTGATGGAGACTTCAACCCATGAAGGGTAACGGTTGTGCGAGTCCACGGAGGGCTCCACCCACGAAGGGTCCACAAAGAAGCAACCTTGTCTATCCCACCATGGCCATCGCCCACGAAGTACTTGCCTCACTTGGGTAGATCTTCACGAAGTAGGCGATCTCCTTGCCCTTACAAACTCCTTAGTTCAACTCCACAATCTTGACGGAGGCTCCCAAGTGACACCTAACCAATCTAGGAGACACCACTCTCCAAAAGGTGATAGATGGTGTGTTGATGATGAACTCCTTGCTCTTGTGCTTCAAATGGTAATCTCCCCAGCACTCAACTCTCTCACACAGATTTGGATATGGTGGAAAGATGATTTGAGTGGAAAGCAACTTGGGGAAGGCTAGAGATCAAGATTCTTGTGGTTGGATTGGAATGTCTTAGTCTCAACACATGAGTAAATGCTGGAAGTGTAGGCAAGTTCAGATAGCTCTCTCCATGAATGGAGGATGGGTGGAGGGGTATATATAGCCTCCACACAAAATCTATATGTTACACAAAATATACCAAACTCGATGGGACCGAATAGTGGAACTCGGTCAGACTGATTCAGTTCGAAATGTGAACATTAGGCTTTTTGGTGGGACCGACATGATCAACTCGGTGGGACCGGTATGTTAGGGTTAGGGCATAACTTGATCTCGGTGAGACCGATCACATGAACTCAGTGAGACCAACTTCAGTAATAGGCAAACAGAGAGTTGGTCAGGCAAACTCGGTGGGACCGATCGCTCATTTCGGTGAGACCGAAACGTTACGAAAAGGAAACAGAGAGTTTGCATTACGAACTCGGTGGGACCGATCGCTCATCTCGGTTAGACCGAAACGTTACGACGGGAAACAGCGAGTTTGCAACCCCATCTCGGTGAGACCGAGATCCCTATCGGTGAGACCGAACTAATTAGGGTTACTGGCAATGGCTATGTCAAATGAACTCAGTGGTGCCGGATGGATCAAATCAGTGGGGCTGAGTTTGACTTTAGGTTTAGGACAAATTTGGAAATGAGAAAGTGGTTGAGGGCTTTTGGAGCATATCACTAAGCATTTTGAGCAAGCAAGTCATTAAGCAAAACCTCATCCCCTTTTAATAGTATTGCCTTTTCCTATGGACTCAATGTGATATTGGATCACTAAAATGAAAATGTAGAGTCTTGAGCTTTTGCCAATATGTGTCCTTAGAATTTTGAGGGGTCCACATCTCTTGTTCATGCCATGCCAATCATTGAACTTTTTGAAATGATTATCTTGAAAGAATATTAATTCAATGAGCTATATGTTGTTAAGAATTACCAAAACCACCCAGGGATTAGTTGCACTTTCAAATTGCCTAATAAAGATGAAATTATTTGTCTTGCTTCTATTGTCGTGCCTCCTGCTGATTCTTTAGAACAATATTTGCTTGACCGTGAAAATGATATGTTCATGAATGAAAGAAAGGAATTATACGAGATTTTGTTTAAACAAATGCCTGTTTTGAAACGGAAATTTGCCAGTTGAGACTCTTGGAGATCCTCTACCACCCAAGAGTGATCATGTGTTCAATCTTAAACAATTACCTGATACTTTGAAATATGCTTATCTCAATGAGAAGAAGATATATCCTGTTATTATTAGTAACCTTTCATAGCATGAAGAAAAAAATTATTGAAAACTCTGAGGAAGCACCGTGCCGCTATTGGATATACTCTTGATGATCTTAAGGCCATTAGTCCAACTCTATGTCAGCATAAAATTAATGGAGCCTAATGCTAAACTAGTTGTTGATCATCAGCGACGGTTGAATCCTAAGATGAAAGAAGTGGTAAGAAATGAAATATTAAAGCTTCTGGAAGCAGGTACAATCTATCCTATTGCTCATAGTAGATGGGTAAGTCTTGTTCATTGTGTCCCTAAGAAGGGAGGTATTACTGTTGTTCCTAATGATAAAAATGAATTGATTCCACAAAGAATTGTCACATGTTATAGAATGGTAATTGATTTTAGAAAATTAAATAAAGCTACTAGGAAAGATCACTATCCTCTACCATTTATTGATCAAATGCTAGAAAGACTATCAAAACATACACACTTTTGCTTTCTAGATGGTTACTCTAGTTTTTCCCAAATACCTGTGTCACAAGAGGATCAATAAAAAACTACTTTTACATGCCCTTTCGGTACCTTTGCTTATAGACGTATGCCTTTTGGTTTATGCAATGCACCTGCTACCTTTCAAAGATGTATGAATGACTTTTGTGAAAAGATTGTTGAGGTTTTCATGGATGATTTATCCGTTTACGGAACTTATTTTGATGATTGCTTAAGCAACCTTGATCGAGTTTTGCAGAGATGTGAAGAAACTAATCTTGTCTTGAATTGGGAGAAGTGCCACTTTATGCTTAATGAAGGTATTGTCTTGGGGCATAAAATCTCCGAAAGAGGTATTGCAGTTGATAAAGCTAAAGTTGATGCTATCGAGAAAATGCCGTGTCCTAAAGATATCAAAGGTATAAGAAGTTTCCTTGGTCATGCTGGTTTCTATAGGAGATTTATTAAAGACTTCTCTAAAATTTCAAGGCCTCTTACTAATCTCTTGCAAAAAGATGTTATGTTTGTTTTTTATGATGATTGTGTAGAAGAATTTGAAATACTTAAGAAAGCCTCAATTTCTACACCTATTGTTCGACCACCCGATTGGAACATACCCTTTGAAATTATGTGTGATGCTAGTGATTATGCTGTTGGTGCTGTTCTAGGACAAAGAGTTGATAAGAAATCAAATGTTATCCATTATGCTAGTAAAACTATAGACAGTGCTCAAAGAAATTATGCTATTACGGAAAAAGAATTCTTAGCAGTTGTATTTGCTTGTGACAAGTTCAGATCTTATATTGTTGATTATAAAGTAACTGTTCACACTGATCATACTGCTATTAAATATCTTATGGAAAATAAAGATGCTAAAACTACACTTATTAGATGGGTTCTCTTGCTACAAGAATTTGATTTACATATTATTGATAGAAAGGAGTGGAGAACCCCGTAGCAGACAACTTATCTAGGTTAGAAAATATTCTTGATGACCCCCTACCTATTGATGATAGCTTTCCTGATGAACAATTAGCTGTCATAAATGCTTCTCGTAGTACTCCATGGTATGCAGACTATGCTAATTATATTGTTGCTAAATTTATACCACCTAGTTTCACATACCAGCAAAAGAAAAAGTTTTTCTATGATTTAAGACATTACTTCTGGGATGACCCACACCTTTATAAAGAAGGAGTAGATGGTGCTATTAGACATTGTGTACATGAGCATGAATAGGAACATATCCTACGCAAGTGTCACTCCGAGGCCTACGGAGGACACCATGCTGGTGATAGAAGTGCACACAAGGTATTACAATCTGGTTTTTATTGGCCTACTCTTTTTAAGAATGCTCATAAGTTTGTCTTGTCTTGTGATGAATGTCAAAGAGTTGGTAATATTAGTAGACGTCGGGAAATGCCTATGAATTATTCACTTGTTATTGAAGCATTTGATGTTTGGGGATTTGATTATATGGGATCTTTTCCTTCCTCCAATGGGTATACACACATTTTGGTTCCTGTTGATTATATTACTAAGTGGGTAGAAGCTATTCCAACTAGTAGTGCTGATCATAACACCTCCATTAAAATGCTTAAAGAAATGATTTTCCCGAGGTTTGGAGTTCCTAGATATTTTAATGACTGATGGTGGTTCACACTTTATTCATGGTGCTTTCCGTAAATTGCTTGCTAAGTATGATGTTAACCATACAATTGCATCTCCTTATCACCCTCAGTCTAGTGGTCAAGAAGAATTAAGTAATAGAGAAATAAAATTGATCTTGCAAAAGACTATTAGCAAATCTAGGAAAATTGGTCTAAGAAACTTGATGAGGCACTATGGGCTTATAGAACTGCTTATAAAAACCCTATGGGTATCTCTCCATATAAAATGGTTTATGGAAAAGCATGTCGCTTACCTCTTGAATTGGAACATAAAGCTTATTGGGCAATTAGAGAGCTCAACTATGATTTCAAACTTGCCGGTGAGAATAGGTTATTTGACATTAGCTCACTCAATGAATGGAGAGCTAAGCCTATGAGAATGCCAAATTGTTTAAAGAAAAAGTTAAAAGATGGCATGACAAAAGGATAAAAAAGCGTGAATTCAATGTAGGTGACCATGTCTTGCTATACAGTTCCCGTTTAAGATTTTTTGCAGGAAAACTTCTCTCTAAATGGGAAGGGCCTTACATTATCGAGGAAGTTTATCATTCCGGTGCCATCAAGATCAACAATGCCGAAGTCACTAACCTGAAGGTGGTAAACGGGCAAAGAATCAAACATTATATCTCAGGTACTCCCATAAATGTTGAAACCAATATTATTAATACCATAACACCAGAGGAGTACATAAGGGAAACTTTCCAGAATGCTCCAGACCACCGAAAAGGAATAGGTATGTGATATGGTAAGGGAACCGACTCCAAAACTTTTCCAAGAGCAATATTAAGCCTTGGGGGCGCGTCCTACCCCCCTGGGCGCGCCTCCCAGGCTTGTGGCCACCTTGTGTGCCCTCCGGACTCCATTTTCTCCCAAAATACTTCTTTTGCATGGTAAAAATTCATTATGTAATCTCCCGAAGGTTTTGAACACCGCATCACAGAGAAATCATGTGTTCTTGTTTCGTGATGTTTTCTGTCAGTTCTGAAAATATGCCGTCCCAAGATTCGGAAGGAGAGAGCCATGTCGCTGATTATATTGCAAACTCAAAGGTCTATGGGGAGGTGGATCATTAAGGTTGGACCACAGAATAGGAGGAAGACTTTGACATGGGGGAAACAAGGGATAACGGCTCTGATGAAGAAGAAGATCCACTACCTCAACCTGGAGATATGCACGTGGAATTCAAGAAGTCAATCCTTCCTAAGGTCCCGTCTATCCCATCCCGTTTTCTGCAGGAAAGTAAGGCGGCTTTATGCAAAAAGATATTGAAGCTTGAGCTTGACAACGATGACCTAAGGGAGGAAAAATTTAGCCTCAGGCGCAAGCTAGAGAAGAAGAATGCTACTCCATCATCACCACCTCCGAAGAAGGATACTTGAGTACATGGTTATGGGCACTCCCCTTGGCTTGTGCCAAGCTTGGGGGAGGTGCCCCGGTATCGTATCACCATCACATCTTTGCCTTTATTGTTTTTCTTAGTTCTATCCTTTTGGTTATATCTTGGCTTAGTAGAATAAAGTTTTTAGTATGATCTAGCTTTGAGTTTGCTTTGTGTTCCCTCTATGTAATCGAGTCCGAGAGTTATATAATAAAGATTAGTTTTGAGTTGAGGGCTTTGCTTTCTTGCTATGATCTTGAGAAATAAAAAGAGGGGAAAAGAAAATAAAGAATAAAAGAAATAAAAATATTATATAACGATCTTATGGGAAGTGATGCCTTCACATATAAGAAGTATGTCGCATGAAACTTGTTGTGAGTTGACAAACATAGTTTTGGCCATTGTTGCAATTAATAGGAAGTGATAAAGAAAGAGAGGTCTCACATATATATACACTATCTTGGACATATTTTGTGATTGTGAGCACTCACTCAAATATTATATGCTAAAAGGTTGATGTTGGACAAGGAAGACAACATAATGGGTTATGATTTCTTATATCTGAATAGAAGTTATATTGTCATGGATCCTCCTACATGTTGAGCTTGCTTATCATCCTATGCTAGCCAAATATTTTGCACCAAGTAGAGATACTTCATGTGCCTCCAAAATCCCTTAACCAGTTTTTCCATGAGAGTCCACCATACCTACCTATGGATTGAGTAAGATCCTTCAAGTAAGTTGTCATCGGCGCAAGCAATAAAAATTGCCCTCTAAATATGTATGATCTTTTAGTGTGAGGAAAATAAGCTTTATACGAACTTGTGATATGGAAGAAATAAAAGCGACGGACTGCATAATAAAGTGCTTAATCACAAGCGGCAATATAAAGTGACGTTCTTTTGCATTAAGATTTTGTGCATCCAACCATAAAAGTGCATGACAATCTCTGCTTCCCTCTACGAAGGGCCTATATTTTATTTTACCTTATACAAGAGTCATGGTGATTATCACCTCTTATTTTATATATTTTTTCTTTTTGGCAAGCATTATCGGATGTAGATATTCATAAACTATTATTGTTCATGTTACCCTTGGGATAAAAGGTTGGGAGGCGAAGTTATAAGCCCATGTCTTTCTCTGTGTCTGATTGAGGCTTTGATCTCATAAGTATCACGTTAGTGTTAGCAATTATGAAAGACTAAAAGATGGTTGAGTATGTGGACTTGCCATATAAAAGCTCTTACATTGACTCTTTCCAATATTATGATAAATTGCAATTGCTTCAATGGCTGAGATCATAGTTTGTTGGTTTCCAATAAAGGTTTTGATTCATACTTTACCTTGTGAATGAATTGTTACTTTAGCATAAGAAATTATATGACAATATATGTTATTGTTCTAAAGGTGATCATAATGCCCTCATGTCCGTATTTTATTTTATCGACACCTCTATCTCTAAACATGCGGTCATGATTATCAATTTTAGCTTTCGCTTGAGGACAAGCGAGGTCTAAGCTTGGGGGAGTTGATACGTCCATTTTGCATCATGCTTTTATGTTAAAATTTATTGCATTATAGGTTGTTATTTCACATTATTGTACAATACTTATGCCTTTTCTCTCTTATTTCACAAGGTTTACACAAAGAGGGAGAATGCCCGCAGCTGGAATTCTGGACCGGAAAGGAGCAAATCTGAGAGACCTATTCTGCACTACTCCAAAAGTCCTGAAAATTTACGGAGAATTATTTTGGAATATATAAGAATTATTCGGTGAAGAAAATACCAGAGGGGACCAACCAGGTGGCCACAAGCTTGGGGGCGCGCCCTACCCCCTAGGACGCGCCCCTAGGGCTTGTGGGCCCCCTGGCAGGTCTCCGGTGTCCATCTTCTACTATATGAAGGGTTTTTACCTGGAAAAAATCATAAGCAAGCTTTCGGGACGAAGTGTCGCCGTCTCGAGGTGGAACCTGGGTAGAAGCAATCTAGGGATCCGGCGGAGCTATTCTGCCAGGGAAACTTCCCTCCGGGAGGGGGAAATCGAAGCCATCGTCATCACCAACGATCCTCTCATCAAGAGGGGGTCAATCTTCATCAACATCTTCACCAGCACTATCTCCTCTCAAACCCTAGTTCATCTCTTGTATTCAATCTTTGTCCCAAAACCTCAGATTGGTACTTGTGGGTTGCTAGTAGTGTTGATTACTCCTTGTAGTTGATGCTAGTTGGTTTATTTGGTGGAAGATCATATGTTCAGATCCTTAATGATATCCAATACCCCTCTGATCTTGAACATTAACATGCTTTGTGAGTAGTTATGTTTGTTCCTGAGGACATGGGAGAAGTCTTGTCATAAGTAATCATGTGAATTTAGTATCAGTTCGCTATTTTGATGAGATGTATGTTGTCTTTCCTCTAGTGGTGTTATGTGAACGCCGACTACATGACACTTCACCATGATTTGGTCCTAGGGGAAGGCATAGGGAAGTAATAAGTAGATGATGGGTTCCTAGAGTGATAGAAGCTTAAACCCTTGTTTATGCATTGCTTCGTAAGGGGGTGATTTGGATCCACATGTTTCATGTTATGGTTAGATTTGTCTTAATTCTTCTTTCGTCGTTGCGGATGCTTGCGAGAGGGGTTAATCATAAGTGGGAGGATTGTCCAAGTAAGGACAACACCCAAGCACCGGTCCACCCACATATCAAATTATCAAAGTAACGAACGTGAACCATATGAGCATGATGAAAACTAACTTGACAGTAATTCCAATGTGTCCTCAGGAGCGCTTTGCTGTATATAAGAGTTCGTCCAAGCTTATCCTTTGCTACAAAAAGGATTGGGCCACCTTGCTACACTTTTTTACACTTGTTACTTGTTACTCGCTATGAATTATCTTGTCACAAAACTATCTGTTACCAATAATTTTAGTGCTTGCAGAAAATACCTTGCTGAAAACCGCTTATCATTTCCTTCTGCTCCTCGTTGGGTTCGACACTCTTAATTATCAGAAGTAGTACGATAGATCCCCTATACTTCAGGATCATCACCCCTCACTTAGAGGAGAAAATGATGGTGGAATTATAGATCTAGATCCCCTCTCTCTTTTCCCTCAAAAGAATCAAGAATCATAGGAGGAATTGAGAGTTAGCAAGCTCCAAGAGGTCAACAATGGTGGGGGAGGGGGACTTGCAAGAGCATTAGGTTTGGAGGTGGAAGAAGGGGGGGTATAAATACCCCCAAGAAAAAATATGTCTGTTGCACACAGCCGCCACCCCGGGCACCCAGACAAAAGGGGTCCGGGCACGCCCGGACCCAATAGAGAGAAAGGCATACAACCTCGGGCACCCGGGGGTAAAACCCGGGCACTCGGATATACAAGGAAAGCAACAGGGCAGGGGGCGGGCATCCGGGGGTCTCAACCCTGGGCACCGCGAGAGGGGCGAGAGGAGGTGGCGGAGGGGGCTGAGAGGA
The DNA here is from genome assembly GCF_018294505.1 of Triticum aestivum. Taxonomy (NCBI): domain Eukaryota; kingdom Viridiplantae; phylum Streptophyta; class Magnoliopsida; order Poales; family Poaceae; genus Triticum; species Triticum aestivum. The sequence goes on from NC_057805.1 coordinate 322,927,458, forward strand.
TGTGGTGGAGGAGCCCGGGTTAGCCCGGGCACCCAAGGGTCAAGGACCCCATGCAACCACCATAGGCAGAGAGATGCGGGAACCGGCAAAATTGAAACGGTCACAACTTTTGCAATTGAACAACGAATTCAATGAAATCAAGTTTTTTTGAAAGATGAAGACAAGGGCTAAAACAATCTTGATAGAAATAAAATGGTGAGAACCCTTCCTCAAATAAGACCAGTAAAAACTCCAACATCGAAAATGCAAAAGAAGATGCATGGGAAATCGATTTTCGATGGGCTAGAGCTTGTCATGAAGAAAACCACAAGCTCTAAAACCTCACAAAGAGAAAAACCAAACAAGAACCAAGAAATATGATGCCAAAGATGCAAAGGTTTGAGATCTGTACGAACGATACAAATAAGCTACTCAGTCGAGAGCCCACCTTGATAGTACGGCTATCGATCCTGTAATCCGGTCTCCCAATGAACACCATGATACCGGTAAAATAGAAAATCTATCAAGGACAAATATTTGCCTTGCGCAAAATCCATTTGAGCTAGATGATGAAGATCGCGACCTCCTCAAGATGTACCACCTTTCTTGATTGCGCTAGCTTGATGAAGACTAGTAGATTTCTCCCCCATACTCCACTATGGGTGAGCCACTCTTTGGCACATCTTCACAAGTCCATTGTCATCACAATTGACGGCAAGCTTCAAGCATGATCTCTTCGTGATGCTCCACTTGAACTTGCACACCGCAATCTTGATGACGATCACCACTTGATGTCATCCACCATGGGTCGTATGAGATCTTACTCTTGACGCAAGCCCATGGAAACATACCATACCATGGGATCATTTGATCACTCTTGGTATATATTGTACGCTTTGTGTGTCGATCAAGTTGATTCAGTCTTTGACTTAGTCTTGATCAACCTTGTACCATTTCTTCTTTATGACCTACCTTTGGATAATTCCTTGAATATAACTTTGGTCAACACATAAACTCCTTGAAACCAACAAATGGACTTCAAGAAATGCCTACGGACAAATCCTACGAATATAACTCAAGGCAACCATTAGTCCATAGAGAATGTCATCAATTACCAAAACCACACATGGGGGCACCATGCTCTTTCAATCTCCCCCATTTTGGTAATTGATTGCAATCACTTTCAGGAGAGTTTATATAATGAATTATGCATCACCATGCAATGCAACCAATGATGCATGCCTAAGAGATGCAATTGCTTAGGAACAAAACCAAAGCAAGAAGAGATATCTATCTAAATTTCTCCACATAACTCTCTAAACTTCTCCCCCGTTGGCATCGATTGCCAAAATGGGCTAAAAGCTTAGAAGGCCAATATAATATGTGTTCCTCCATAAACTGTGTATTTCTCAAAATAAGAGTGCAATGAGATATACATATCCAAATACAAATAGTTGGAGGAATACAAACTATATTGAGGACCCAAATATTGCAGAAGGATGATATGGCAGAAAGACATACCAAGGAGTGAGGCAAGCAATCAAAAGATACCAATAGAAACACGCAATCAAATGACCCTGCAAGCCACATGACTAAATGATATTATGATACAAGCGAAGGAGTGTTCTAAAGAAACTAGAGAAGCTCCCCATGATTTGTGCACAAATAAAACTATTTGTATTTGGATACAGAGTGCACAAAATAGGATCATCTCTCCCCCAAAATCAATAGAAACTCACAACAAGTGCAAGTGAGCATGTAGGAAACTAAGCCTAGCACTTGCAACAAACAAATGATTGAGCAACATGTAAAAGAGGCAACTTAGAAATAGGCTCAACCAAAACGATGTGTGTGAGTCAAGGCAAAGCATTTGAGAAGACTAATATAAGGATGAACATTAAGCATCAACATAGTCTTGAAGGAATGAGATACAAGGTGCAAGACATGTCCTTCCCACACACATGCAGCAAGCAAATGGGTTCACAAGCTCACTAAAATGTGAATAAACAACAAAGCTTGTGACAACCCATAGTGAAGATAGAAAATGATAGCTTTGTCAAGAGGAGGAATACCAATCGAAATGGCAAAAGCCTCGTCAAGACTAGCATGAGGAAAAAATATTCACCACAAACGAGGGCTTTAAAATGCAACGAGAAAAGAACCACACCCAAGGCCAATGCTTTCACGAAGTCACCAAGGAACTAATAACATGATAAAGAAAAGGTGGACGCCAAAGAAAGGGGATATCAACTAAAGATGAAATTTCTCTCGAGTGTATACGATTCTAGGTAGATAAGAATCATGATGATATATATCCACAACGAAGGATGTGCACACGAAATAGTTACAACAAGAAATAACATGATATCCAAACACAAGTCATAAATGTACGAATAAGATCTTTGCTTGAAAGCAAAGCACATGGCTTAATATTGTCTTATTGTATATCAATGAACTTCAAACACACAAACATCAAAGACATCACAACTAGCAACAAGAGATCATTGTTGGGATGCTTTGAGAAAGGAAACAAGTATCGCAAGAGAGAATGAATTTCATGCCGTGATGTAACCTACACAAGGTTGAATGCAAGAAAAGTATGCATGAAGTACAAAATGATACTTGTTACCGAGATAGCATTGGAAAGATGTAGTATATAATGGTTCATCGGTCACCTAGCTTGGCTCCATCAAGCACATAGTGACAACACATTCCTTGTGGAAGTGTGTTATATTGACTAGAGGGGGTGAATAGGCGATTTTTACAAATTCATCACTAAGGAATTACTACTTGAGGAATTTGGAAAGTGACGAAATAAAAGCAGCAGAAAGAGTACTCAGGTGCATGCATAACAAGACAGTAGCATAGTCATCATGACGAAATGAAACATACACAAAGCACAAGTAGAATTAGGATAAGCAGGCAGAAGACAGGATGACTGAAGAAATAGGATTGAGGAAATTGAGAAAGTCTCCAGTCAAAGTCTTCAAACAATAACGATCAATTTCATCAACACATAAGCGAGGAAATGAAAGGGGTGAGGAAATAAAACTAGTAGCTCGGTGAAGATAGTGATTTGGTAGACCTATTCCAACTGTTGTGACAGTTGTACGTCTGGTTGGAGCGGCTTGGTATTTAAACCAAAGGACACACAGTCCTTACCGTATTCTCCTTGAGCTAAGGTCACACAGACCTCGCCCAATCACTCATGGTAAGTCTTCAAGGTGACCTCCAAACCTTCACAGACTCAATCACTCGGCGATCCACAATTCCTCTTGGATGCTCTAGACCATGACGCCTAACAATCTGGAAGATGCACAGTCTTCAAAGGTAACAAGCGTCGGTTCCACATAGGAACAATCTCTTTAGTGATGCTCAATCACTTTGGGTTTTAGGTGTTGGGGTTTTGGGTTTTTCCTCACTGATGATTTTCTCTCGAAGTCCTCGAAGGATGGGATGCTCTGAATGACAAGTGTCAATCTATCTCTCGGAGCAGCTAACCAGCTAGTGGTTGAGGGGGCGGCTATTTATAGCCGGGGAGCAGCCCGACATGATAAGATATAAATGCCCCTAATGATATGACCATTATGTGGATAAGATATCTGGACAGCTGGCGCGAAGCGCAACAACGGTCAGAAATTTGAGCTCTCAAATTCCTCAAGGCTATCATGTTCCTCACTGTAGGCAATTTGCACTGTCGAATTCCTAACTCCTCGGTCAGAACAAATTCCTCAGAGACTAGAATCTTCATCTCTATCACTGAAGAAATTGACTGAACTGTATGAGATTTCCAAAGGCTTCACTCGAAGGATTGGGTATGTGTAGGCTTTGAGATGAGCATCACCTGGAAATTTTTCCTTAGTATTACCTCGACCCCCTTTAACAGTACGGTGTTTCCTATGACTCAAAAAGGAAAATGAAACTAAAAAAACAAAAGTCTTCACGCTTCATAGTCCTCGCATCAATATCAATATCTTCAAGGTCACACCAATTTATTCATTTTCAAAGTCTTCAGTTGAAGACATTCATCTTTAGGGGTTGACTCTATTAGACATGTGTACACTCACAAACATATTAGTCCTTTAACCTATAAGTCTTCAATGCACCAAAATCACTAAGGGGCACTAGATGCACTTACAGTCTCCCCCTTTTTGGTGATTGATGACAAATAGGTTAAGTTTTCAATGGATAAACATATGAAGTGTAAATACTGATATTGAGGAATTTGATTGCATGATATAGAAGAATTCCCCGTGAAGATGTGCATATTTGAGGAATTTGCTTTGGACTGCAAATGCACATGGTAGGATAAAATTATGGAGATCTCCCCCTATATCTTGTAATCCGTTCATGCATTTAACATATAGTATGAAGAATTTGAAATGCATGATGGAAAATGGTGTCTAACGAAATTCAGCATGCGTTCATTAAGTAACTTCGGGAAATAAGCATGCAGAAAGCAGTTCAAAAGTATCAGACCACAATCGGACTCAAGTTTACAACTCATCAAACAAACACCTCAGAAAAACGAGAGTTGTAACTTAAAGGAAGACAACCCATATATAGAGACCCACTTGAAGACTAACTAAAATTTCTCCCCCTTTGTCATCAAATGATCAAAAGGGACGAAACTTGAGGTCGGTGGAGGAGCACAGGCGTTGTCGGGGTCGTTCCCCAAGCTTAGACCTCGCTTGTCCTCAAGCAAAAATCGAAATCGAAAAACATGTCCACATGCTTAAAGAGAGAGGTGTCGATAAAAACAAAATACGGACATAGAAGCATCATGTTGATTATTATAACAGCAACAAACTTAAACAGAAGACTCTTATCATAGAAGTTTTATCATAGACTTCTCATGAATAAGTGACAATTCATCACACAATTGAAGTATAAAGCATAAACTCTATTAGAAACTAACAAACTATGTTCTCAGTCAACTTTGCAACTACAATTCATCATCTTTTCAGGAAGGGTCACGTATTGGAGCCTTTTAGGGAAGTCCACATACTCAACCATCAGATAGTCTTCTATGATTGCTAACACTCACCGCATACACATGAGCAAAACGTTTCAACCGGACACATAGAAAGATAGGGGCTTATAGTTTCGCCTCCCAACTTATTCGCCTCAAGGGTGATGTCAAGAATAATACCTCATGCTACCCATATTCAGCTGGACATATGTGCCAAGATCATTCCTCACCACATGATGCTTGCCAAAGGAGAAAATAAAAGGGAATAGAGAGAAAAACTTTGACTCTTTGCATAAAAGTAAATACATAAAAGTAAAAGATAGGCCCTTCATAGAGGGAAGTAGAGGTTGTCATGCGCTTATTTGTTTGTATTCTCAACCCCTTAGTGCAAAAGAATGTCACGTTGTATTGCCCCTTGTGATGGCAACCTTTATTATGCAGTCTATCTCTTTTATTCTTCACCATCACAAGTTCGTACAACGCTCGATTTTCTCTTACACTAAATGATCTCACACTTTTAGAAGCAATTTTTATTGCCTTATTGCACCGATGACAACTTACTTGAGGGATCTTGCTCAATCCCTAGGTAGTTATGGTGGACTCTTGAAAATAAGATTTGGGTTTAAGGGTTTTTGGATGCACAAGTAATATCTCTACTTAGTGCGGAATTTTTGGCTAGCAAAGATAGGGGCAAGCACCACATGTTAGAGGATCTATGACAATATGACTTTTATGTGAATATGAACAAACATAAATCATTAAGTTGTCTTCGTTGTCCAACATCAACAATTTTGGCATATAATATTTTGATGGGGGCTCACAATCACAAAAGATTTCTAGGATAGTGTATTTATATGTGAATCTTCTCTTACCTTATTAATTCTTCCATGAGTTGCATCATTGACCAATGCTATGTTTGTCAATCTCTAATAAAATATCCTACTTATACTTTTCCTTATGTGGTGTCATCACCTAGCATAAAATTAGCATATGATCTTTGTCATTTATTCTTACTTTTTATTTATTTCCTTTCTTTTTTATTACGACATGAAAGTAAAGAAAGCAAAAACTCAAACTAAACTTTATTATATATCTCGCACATGATTACAAGGGTAGATCACTAAGAAAACTCTTGAAAAGAAAGGATGGAACTAAACTTTTATTCATCTAAAGCAAAAGATAACTATGGATCGAACTAAGATAAGTAAAGGCAAAAGATAGTGGATGATACGATACCGGGGCACCTCCCCCAAGCTTGGCGGAAGCCAAGGGGAGTGCCCATACCCGATACTTAGTTTTCTTTTGGTGATGAAGAAGAAGGTGGTGTAGTAGTGGTATTGTCCTTCTTCCTTAGCTTACGCTAGAGGATGGAATTTTCCTCCTTCAATTCACTGACCTCCTGTTCAAGCTCCAGTACCTTCTTGCATAGATCTTGCTTATTTTCCTGCAAAAGGCGAAAGGGTATGAATTGAACCTTATGCCTCTTTGCTTTGTTGGGGAGGCTTGACTTCTTGAACTCCACATGCATGTGCCCAGGTTGAGGCAACGGAGTTTCGTCCTCATCCGAGCTCGACTCCTCCTTCTCCCTAGGATAATAGTCTTCCTCCTCCTCCGTGGTCCAGCCATAGTGTTCCACATCCCCATAGGACTTGGGGCTTGCGACAAAATCAACAACATAGCTCTCACCCTCAGAGTCTTGGGATGACATGATTTCAGATTTGACAGGAGAACAGCAAGAAAAGAGAACAAAACATTTCTCCGTGATATGGTGGTCAACAGGTTCGGGGGGGGGGGTAGAAAGATTTTTTATCTTGGGAAACAAGTAAACTGTAGAAAAACGGAGTCCGGAAGGTACCCCAGGTGGGCACAACCCACCTGGGCGCACCTCGCTTGCCAGGCGCGCCCTGGTGTCTTGTGCCCACCAGGGTATGCTTCCTATTTGTTTCTTATTTTCCTAATTTTCTAAATATTCCAAAACTGACAAAAAATATTTTTGTAGATTTTTCGAGTCCGTTTACTTACTGTATCAGGTACCTCCTTATTTTCACGATTCTGGAGTGTTCAGGAAGGACTCTTTTATGTGTTCTTCCGGTGTCAAAGTTTGGATAATATTACTTTCAACATTAATGGGCGTACCTGAGATATAATGTTTTATTCGTTGCCCATTAACAACCTTCGGCTTAGTACCTTCGGCATTATTTATTTTCATAGCGCCAGACCGATAAACCTCCTCGTTAACATAGGGTCCTTCCCATTTTGAGAGGAGTTTTCCTGCAAAGAATCTGAAATGAGAGTTGTACAAAAGAACAAATTCTCCAAATTTGAACTCACGCTTTTGGATTCTTTTATCATGCCACCTTTTAACTTTTTCTTTAAATAATTTGGCATTTTCATAAGGTTGGGTTCTCCATTCATCTAATGAGCTAATATCAAATAACCTCTTTTCACCAGCAAGTTTGAAATCATAGTTGAGTTCTTTGATTGCCCAATAAGCTTTATGTTCTAACTCAAGAGGCAAATGACAAACTTTTCTATAAACCATTTTATAAGGAGACATACCCATAGGATATTTATATGCTGTTCTATAAGCCCAAAGTGCATCATCTAATTTCTTAGACCAATTCTTCCAGGACCTATTGACAGTCTTTTGCAAGATATAATTTTATTTCTATTGCTAAGTTCAACTTGACCACTAGACTGAGGATGATAAGGTGATGCTATTCTATGGTTAAAATCATACTTGGCAAGCATTTTACGGAAAGCACCATGAATAAAGTGTGAACCACCATCAGTCATTAAATATCTAGGGACTCCGAACCTTGGGAAAGTAACTTCCTTAAGCATTTTAATAGAGGTGTTGTGATCAGCACTAATGGTCGAAATAGCTTCTACCCACTTAGTAACATAATCAACAGCAACCAAAATATGTGTATACCCATTAGAGGAAGGAAAAGTTCCCATGTAATCAAATCCCCAAACATTGAATGGTTCAACAGCAAGTGAATAATTCATAGGCATTTCTTGACGCTTACCGATATTACCTATTCTTTGGCATTCATCACAAGATAAGACAAACTTACAAGCATCCTTGAAGAGAGTAGGCCAATAAAATCCAGAGTGCAATACCTTGTGAGCAGTTCTATCTCCAGCATGATGCCCTCCATAAGCTTCAGAGTGACATTTCCGTAGGATTTGTCCCTGTTCATGCTCAGGTACACAACATCTAATAATACCATCTAGTCCTTCTTTATAAAGATGTGGGTCATCCCAAAAGTAATGTCTTAAATCATAGAAGAATTTTTTTCTTTTGTTGGTATGTAAATTAACAACAATGTAATTAGCATAGTCAACATACCAAGGAGTGTCAGGAGCAACATTTATTGCAGCTAACTGCTCATCAGGAAAACTACATCAATAGGTAGTGGGTCATCAAGCACATTTTCAAGCCTAGACAAGTTATCAGCTACGGGGTTCTCAGCTCCTTTTCTATCAGTGATATGTAAATCAAATTCTTGCAGCAAGAGAACCCATTGAATAAGTCTAGGTTTAGCATCCTTCTTTTCTATAAGATATTTTATAGAAGCATGATCGGTGTGAACAATTACTTTTGAATCAACAATGTAAGATCTAAATTTATCACAAGCAAACACCACTGCTAAGAATTCTTTTTCAGTAGTAGCATAATTTCGTTAAGCACCGTCTAGAGTTTTACTGGCATAATGAATATTCAGTTTCTTATCAACTCTTTGTCCTGGAACAGCACCAACAGCATAATCACTAGCATCACACATAATTTCAAAAGGCAAGTTCCAATCAGGTGGTTGAACTACAGGTGTAGAAATTAAGGCTTTCTTGAGTGTTTCGAAGGCTTCTAAACAATCATCATCAAAAACAAAAGGAACATCCTTTTGCAAAAGATCCGTAAGAGGCCTAGAAATTTTAGAAAAGTCTTTGATAAATCTCCTATAGAAACCAGCATGACCTAGGAAACTAAGAATACCTTTGACATCTTTAGGACATGGCATTTTCTCAATTGCATCAACCTTAGCTTTGTCCACTTCAATACCTCTTTCAGAAATTTTATGGCCCAAAACAATACCTTCATTAACCATAGAGTGGCACTTCTCCCAATTCAAGACAAGATTTGTTTGTTCGCATCTCTGCAAAACTCGGTCAAGATTGCCTAAACAATCATCAAAAGACTTCCCATAAACAGAGAAGTCATCCATGAATACCTCAACAATATTTTCACAAAAGTCAGAGAATATAGCAGTCATACATCTTTGAAAGGTAGCAGGTGCATTTCATAAACCAAAAGGAATACGTCTATAAGCATAAGTTCCAAAAGGACAAGTGAGTGTGGTCTTTTCGTGATCAGGTTGAGAAGCAGGTATTTGTGAAAAAACCAGAATAACCATCAAGGAAGTAAAAATGTGTGTGCTTAGATAATCTTTCTAGCATTTGATCAATAAAAGGCAGAGGGTAATGATCTTTTCTAGTTGCTTTGTTTAATTTTCTAAAATCAATTACCATTCTATAGCATGTAACAATTCTTTGTGGAATAAGTTCATTCTTATCATTAGGAACAACAGTAATACCTCCTTTCTTAGGGACACAATGAACATGACTTACCCATCTACTATCAGCTATAGGATAGATTATACCTGCTTCCGGAAGTTTTAATATTTCCGTTCTTACCACTTCCTTCATTTTCGGATTTAACTGGCGTTGGTGATCAACAACGGGTTTAGCATCAGGTTCCATATTAATCTTGTGCTGACATAGAGTGGGACTAATGCCCTTTAAATCATCAAGAGTATATCCAATAGCAGCTCGGTGCTTCCTTAGAACTTTCAATAATCTTTCTTCTTCATGTTCTGAAAGGTTAGCACTAATAATAACAGGATATATCTTCTTTTCACCAAGATAAGCATATTTCAAAGTGTCTGGTAATTATTTTAATTCAAACACAGGATCACCTTTAGGTGGAGGAGGACCTCCTAGCATTTCAATAGGCAAACTGTGTTTGAACAGAGGACATTGTTCAAAGAAAATATTATCTATTTCATTTCTTTCATGCATATGTAAATCATTTTCATGCTCTAGCAAATATTGTTCTAGTGGATCAGTAGGAGGCACAACAATAGAAGCAAGACCAATTATTTCATTCTTACTAGGCAATTCTTTTTCATGAAGCTTTCTACTAAACTTGGAAAATTTGAATTCACGAGACTCATCACCAAAACTAACACCGACAGTTTGTTTCTCACAATCTATTTTAGCATTGACGGTGTTCAAGAAAGGTCTACCAAAGATAACTAGACAAAAGTCATCTTGTGGGGAACCAAGAACAAGAAAATCGGTAGGGTATTTTATTTTCCCACACAAGACTTCAACATCTCTAACAATCCCAATTGGTGATATGGTATCTCTTAGCAAGTTTAATAGTAACATCTATGTCTTCTATCTCTGCGGGTGCTATGTCATACATAATTTCTTGATATAAGGAATAAGGAATAACACTCACGCTAGCACCTATGTCACATAAACCATGATAACAGTGATCTCCTATTTTAACTGAGACAACAGGTATGCCAACAACAGGTCTATGATTGCCTATTTTATCGGGTTTGACAATTCTAGTAGCTTCATTACAGAAGGAAATAACATGCCCATCTATATTTTCTTCCGGGAGATCCTTAACCATAGCAACGCTAGGTTCTACTTTGAATAACATGCCCATCTATATTTTCTTCCAGGAGATCCTTAACCATAGCAACGCTAGGTTCTACTTTGATTTGTTCATCAGGTTTAGGTGTTCTAATATAACTTTCGTTAACCACAATAGAGACTTTAGCATGTTCCTTTATCCTAACAGGGAAAGGTGGTTTCTCAGTATAAGCAGTAGGAACAACTGGATCAACATTATAGAGTATAGTTTCTTCTTTAATTGGCACCGGTTCTTTAATCTCTTCTTTAATAGGTGGGTGACATTTAAACCACTTCTCTTTAGGGAGATCAACATGAGTAGCAAATGATTCACAAAAGAGGCCACTATCTCAAAGTCAAGTCCATATTTAGTGCTAAACTTTTGACAAGCATCGGTATTTATAAAAGATTTAACACAATCATACTTAAGATTAATACCTGACTCTCTACCTTCTTCGAGTTCCCAATCTTCAGAGTTGCGTTTAATTCTTTCCAAAAGATCCCAACGGAATTCAATAGTCTTCTTTATAAAAGAACCAGCACAAGAAGTATCAAGCATGGATCAGTCATTATGAGAAAGTCGAGCATAAAAATTCTAGATAATAATTTATCTTGAGAGCTCATGATTGGGGCATGAATATAACATTGACTTAAGCCTCCCCCAAGCTAGAGCAATACTTTCTCCTTCTCGAGGCCAAAAATTATATATGTAATTCCGATCACGATGAACTAGATGCATAGGATAAATTTTTTGGTCGAACTCCAATTTCAATTGATTCCAATTCCAAGATCCAATATCATCGCATAGCCTATACCATGCCAATGCTTTTCCCTTCAAAGATAAAGGGAAAACCTTCTTCTTAACTTCATCGCCGGGTAAACCTGCAAGCTTAAACAATCCACAAATTTGTTTCACATATATCAAGTGCATATCAGGATGTTCGGTTCCATCTCCTACATAAGGATTAGCTAGCAGTTGTTCTATCATACCTGAAGGAATTTCATATTCAATATTTTCAGTAGGTGCAGTAGGTTGAGGGGTAGCTAATTGTGGTTCCGGTCGAGGTGAAGATACCCCGAACAAACCCCTCAAAGGATTGTTTTCCATAGTAACAAGTGACGGTAAATTTCAACACACTATATAAATGTTTCCTTACCAAATTCCACTTACCAAAGGCGCTTCACTCCCCGGAAACGGCGCCAGAAATAGCCTTGATGACCCAAAAGTATATGGGATCAATTTTAGCTCTTTTCGATAAGTAATAGTGTCGAACCCAACGAGGAGCAGAAGGAAATGACAAGTGGTTTTCAGCAAGGTAATGTCTGCAAGTGCTGAAATTGTAAGTAACAGAGTAGTTTGATAGCAAGATAATTTGTAACGAGCAAGTAACGATAGTAGTAGCAAAAGTACAGCAAGGTATCCCAATCCTTTTGAAGCAAAGGACAGGCCAAAATGGTCTCTTATAGTAAGCAAAGCGTTCTTGAGGGTACACGGGAATTTCATCTAGTCACTTTCATCATGTTGATTCGATCTGTGTTCTCTACTTTGATAATTTGATATGTGGGAGGACCGGTGCTTAGGTGTTGTTCTTACTTGAACAAACCTCCTACTTATGATTAACCCTCTCGCAAGCATCCACAACTATGAGAAATGTATTAAGAATAAATTCTAACCATAGCATTAAACTTTTGGATCCAATCGGTCCCTTACGGAATATCGCATAAACTAGGGTTTAAGCTTCTGTCACTCTCGCAACCCATCATCTAATAACTACTCCACAATGCATTCCCTTAGGCCCAAATATGGTGAAGTGTCATGTAGTCGACGTTCACATGACACCACTAAGGGAATCACAACATACATACTATCAAATATCGAACACATATCAAGTTGACATGATTACTTGCAACATGATTTCTCCCGTGACCTCAAGAACAAAGGTAACTACTCACAAATAATAATCATGTTCAAGATCAGAGGGGTATTAAATAGCATATTGGATCTGAACATATAATCTTCCACCAAATAAACCATATAGTAATCAACTACAAGATGTAATCAACACTACTAGTCACCCACAAGCACCAATCTATAGTTCCGGTAACAAGATTGAACACAAGAGATGAACTAGGGTTTGAGATGAGATGGTGTTGTTGAAGATGTTGATGGAGATTGCCCTCCCCAAGATGGGAGAGTTGTTGGTGATGATGATGACGATGATTTCCCCCTCCGGGAGGGATGTTCCCCCGGCGGAATCGCTCCGCCGGAGGGCAAAAGTGCTCCTGCCCAAGTTCCGCCTCGAGACGGCGGCGCTCCGTCCCAAAAGTCCTCTCCTTATTTTTCTAGGTCAAAATGACCTATATACCAGAAGATGGGCACCGGAGGTGGGCCTGGGTGAGCACAACCCACCAGGGCGCGCCTGGGCTCCCTGGCGCGCCCAGGTGAGTTTTGCCCACCTAGTGGGCCCCCTCTGGTACTTATTGGCTCCAATATTCTTCATATATTCCATAAAAATCCTCCGTGAAGTTTCAGCTTGTTTGGAGTTGTGCAGAATAGGTAGCCTGACGTAGCTTTTCCAAGTCCAGATTACCAGCTGCCGGAATTCTCCCTCTTTGTGTGTACCTTGCATATTATGAGAGAAAAGGCATTAGAATTACTCCAAAAAGCATTGTTATGCATAAAAACATCATAAATAACCGTAGGAAAACATGATGCAAAATGGACGTATCAAGCACCTAAGCATCGATCCACCCACATATCAAATTATCAAAGTAGTGAACACAAATCAAGCCAACATGGTGAAAGTGACTAGATGAAATTCCCGTGTGCCCTCAAGAACACTTTTCTTATTATAAGAAACCTTTTTGGCCTGTCCTTTGCCACAAAAGGATTGGGCTATCTTGCTGCATATTATTTGTCACTACCATTGCGTGCTCGGTACAAATTATCCTACTACCAAATTATCCGTTACTTACAATTTCAGAGCTTGCAGACATTACCTTGCTGAAAACCACTTGCCATTTCCTTCTGCTCCTCGTTGGGTTCGACACTCTTACTTATCAAAAGGACTATGATTGATCCCCTATACTTGTGGGTCATCAATGCACAGTCCTCAAGTGTAACAAGTCTTTAGGTCACACGGATAAAAAGACTTCGGTGATGCCTAACACTCTTTGGCTATGGGTGTTTTGGGCTTTGTCCTTGCAAGGATCTCTCTCTCAAAGGCTTCGGATGTGGGTTGCTCTCAAACGACAAAAGATGTGCACTAAATCTGAGCAGCCACCAATTTATGGTGTAGGGGGGTGGGCTATTTATAGCCAGGAGGCAACCTGACATGATATGTCCGAAGTGACCCTGGGTCACTAAGGAACCGACACGTGTCCAACTGTCGGATTTCAAACACACGCGTTAGCTTGACTTGGGGCACAAGCAAAGCTGACTTATCCAACTCTGGATAAGATTTGCTCTCATTGTCTTCGCTCAAAGACATAGGATTTTGGTTGAGCATCACATCAGTCATCTGACTTTGTTCACTTGGACCCCACTTAACAGTTCAGTGGTTCCTATGACTCAATAAAGAAGAAAAGGAAACTACGAAAGAAACTATATCTTCGCACTCCATAGTCTTCAAGTGAATGTCTTCACACATCATTATCTTCAACGTGAATGTCTTCACGAATGACCATTGTCTTTAATGTCTTCATACATATTTAGGGGTCATCTCTGGTAGGTAAACCGAATCAATGAGGGACTTTGAGGTCTACTACGCAACTTTATTCTTGTAGACACGTGTTGGGCCTCCAAGCGCAGAGTTTTGTAGGACAATAGCAATTTTCCCTCAAGTGGATGACCTAAGGTTTATCAATCCATGAGAGGTGTAGGATGAAGATGGTCTCTCTCAAACGACCCTGCAACCAAATACAAGAAATCTCTTGTGTCCCCGACACACCCAATACAATGGCAAATTGTATAGGTGCACTAGTTCAGCGAAGAGATGGTGATAAAGTGTAATATGGATGGTAGAAATATATTTTATAATCTGAATAAATAAAAACAGCAAGGTAGCAAATAGTAAACGGGCATAAAAACGGCATTGCAATGCTTGAAAATGAGGCCTAGGGTCTGTACTTTCACTAGTGCAATCTCTCAACAATGCTAATATAATTGGATCATATAACAATCCCTCAAAGTGCGATGAAGAATCACTCCAAAGTTCCTATCTAGCGGAGAACATAAGAATAAGTTGTTTGTAGGGTACGAAACCACCTCAAAGCTATTCTTTCCATTCGATCTATTCAAGAGTGCGTACTAAAATAACACAAAGCTATTATTTCCGTTCGATCTATCCTAGAGTTCATACTAAAATAACACCAAAGCAAATTCATATTCATAATATTCAATCCAACACAAAGAACCTCAAAGAGTGCCCCAAGATTTCTACCGGAGAAACAAAGACAAGAACGTGCATCCACCCCTATGCATAGATTACCCCAATGTCACCTCGGGAATCCGCGAGTTGAGTGCCAAAACATATATCAAGTGAATCAATACGATACCCCATTTTCACCACGAGTATTCAATTGCAAGACATATATCAAGTGTTCTCAAATCCATAAAAGTATTCAATCCGATAACAACGAAATCTCAAAGGGAAAAACTCAATTCATCACAACAAGATAGAGGGGGGAAAACACCATATGATCCGACTATATTAACAAAGCCCGCGATACATCAAGATCGTGACATCTCAAGAACACGAGAGAGAGAGAGATTAAACACATAGCTACTGGTACAAACCCTCAGCCCCGAGGGTTTACTACTCCCTCCTCATCGTGGTGGCCGCCCGGATGATGAAGATGGCCACCTGAGATGATTCCCCCCTCCGGCGGCGGAACTTCTGATCTAGGGTAACCCCAAAGGGTGTTGGAATATTTGTGAATTTATAGGGTAAAGAGGGGACGCGGGAGACACAGACGCGCCATGGTGGGTTGTGCCCCCCTCAGGGCACCCCCTAGGTGCCGCTCTGGCCCAATGGATGTCTTCTAGTCCATAAAAAATCTCCAAAAAATTTCGCGGTGTTTGGACTCCGTTTGATATTGATTTCCTGCGATGTAAAAACAATCAAAAAACAGCAACTAGCACTGGGCACTGTGTCAATAGGTTAGTCCCAAAAAATGATATAAAATTGCTATAAAATGATTGTAAAACATCCAAGAATGATAAAATAACAGCATGAATACTTCATAAATTATACATACGTTGGAGACGTATCAACATCCCCAAGCTTAATTCCTACTCGTCCTCGAGTAGGTAAATGATAAAATAATAATTTATGAAGTGTGAATGCTAGAAAAGTGCATAAGTTTGATCAATGATAATTTCAATCACTTTTCCTAGCATCATAACAACAATTCTTTCTCATAAAATTTCTCATGTTATAGTAGCAACCAATTCTCATGTTAAGGTTTAAACAATGAATTCTCTTGAAGCTCAACAACCTATGTTCTTAGTCACCAAGCAATTGCAACTCAACTTATTCAACGGAGTTTAAGTAAGAGCTCCACATACTCAACCATCTTATAGTCTTCTATGATTGCTAACACTCACCGCATACACATGAGCGAAATGTTTCAACCGGACACATAGAAACATAGGGGCTTATTGTTTTGCCTCCCAACGTATTCAACTCAAGGGTGATGTCAACAATAATAACTCATGCTACCCATATTCAACTGGACATATGTGCCTAGATCTTCCCTCACCACATGATGCTTGCCAAAAGAGAAAATAAAAAGGAATAGAGAGAAAAACTTTGACTCTTTGCATAGAAGTAAATACAGAAAAGTAAAAGATAGGCCCTTCGCAGAGAGAAGCAGAGGTTGACATGCGCTTATTTGTTTGTATGCTCAACCCCTTAGTGCAAAAGAACGTCACGTTATATTGCCCCTTATGATAGCAACCTTCATTATGCAGTCTGTCGCTTTTATTCTTTGCCATCACAAGTTCGTACAACGCTCAATTTTCTCTTACACTAAATGATCTAACACTTTTAGAAGCAATTTTTATTGCCTTATTGCACCGATGACAACTTACTTGAAGGATGTTATTCAATCCCTAGGTAGGTATGGTGGACTCTTGAAAATAAGATTTGGGTTTAATGGTTTTTGGATGCACAAGTAGTATCTCTACTTGGTGCGGAATTTTTGGCTAGCAAGGATGGGGGAAAGCACCACATGTTGAAGGATCTATGACAGTATAACTTCTATGTGAATATGAACGAACATAAACCATTACGTTGTCTTCCTTGTCCAACGTCAAAATTTTGGGCATATAATATTTTGATGGGGGCTCACAATCACAAAAGATTTCCAAGATAGTATATTTGCATGTGAAAGTTCTCTTCCTTATACTAATTATTCGTGAATTGCTTGTATGACCAATATTGTGATTGTCAAGCCTCAAAAGATTCACTTTCTAAACCCAATGTGAAGCTACCACTAGGCATGATATGATTTCAACTTCATGACATTCAATTTATTCAACAATTTACTCATAGGATATAAGTGAAGCACAAGAGTAAATGACAAGCTACTCCAAAAAGATATATGTGAAGATCATGAGCATAATGTTTCTTTATCTCAAATTAATTTAAGTGAAGCAAGAGAGAATTTCTTCAGAAATACTAAAGCACTCCGTGCCCAAAAAGATACAAGTGAAGCACTAGAGCAATTCCACAGAAAAGAGCTTCGTTGACGAGATGTGAATGCGCTTACTTAGCCTCCCTGGCAACTATTTGAGGACTCTATTTTATTTAAAAACTTTCAGATCTAAGTACTTTATTAAAACAACAAGCAAAACAAAATAAAATGACATTCCAAGGATAGCACACATCATGTGAAGAAGCAAAAACTTAGGCTCAACCGATACTAACCGATAATTGTTGAAGAAAAAAGGTGGGATGCCTACTAGGGCATCCCCAAGCTTAGATGCTTGAGACTTCTTGAAATATTATTTTGGGATGCCTTGGGCATCCCCAATCTTGAGCTTTTGTGTCTCCTTAATTCTTCTCATATCACGGTTTTCCTAAATCTCAAAAGCTTCATCCACACAAAACTCAACAAGAACTCGTGAGATAAGTTAGTATAAACCAATGCAAAAACCTTATCACTTCTCTACTGTAGAAAATCACTAAAATTATTATTCAACATTGCATATTAAATGCCTCTGCATATTTAATACTCCCATCCTCAGATAGAATCATTAAACAAGCAAACATATGCAAACATAACAGCAATCTGCCAAAACAGTACAGTTTGTAAAGAATGCAAGAGTATCAATACTTATTCAACTCCAAAATTTATGAAAATTTTATCACACTGTAGAAAATTTATCAGAGCTTATTTTTAGGAAAGTTTCAACATTTTATCATATTCTTACTTTTCTAGGGAATTTTTGCAACAGCGGTAAACTTTCTGTTTTGAAACAGCAACATGTAGACCTGTAAAATAAGCATGGCAAAGGCTATACTTGACATTGTTATTGAAATAAAAGATGCAAAATATTATTATAAATAAAAGAAAGCAAATCCTAACAAAATAAATTTACACTCCAAGCAAAACTCATATCATGTGACGAATGAAAACATAGCTCCAAGTGAGGTTACCGATATTATTGGAGACGGAAGAGAGGATGCCTTCCGGGGCATCCCCAAGCTTAGTTGCTTGGATATTACTTGAATATTACCTTGGGGTGTCTTGGGCATACACAAGCATAGTGTATTGTCACTCCTTATTCTCCTCATATCGACATCTCACCCAAAACTTGAAAACTTCAATCACACAAAACTTAACGGAACTTTGTGAGATAGGTTAGTATGATAAAGAGCAAACCATTTCACTTTGGTACTATCAAAGACAAGATTCATAATTGTTTACACACAATTCCTACTGTATCATATCATTTCCACAATTTATATTGAGCAATATAAGCCATAGAAACTAGAAAACAAGCAAACTATGCATTGAAAACAGAATATGTCAAAAACAGAACAGTCTGTAGTAATCTGTACTCCAACCATATTTCTTCTACTCCAAAAATTATGAAAAAAATTAGGACCACGTGAGAAATTTGTATATTAAACTTCTGCAAAAATAATCAAATCAAAATCACTCTTCTGTTAAAAATGAGAATTATTTTCGTGAGCGCAAAAGTTTCTGTTTTTCAGCAAGATCAAATCAACTATCACCCAACATGATCTTAAAGGCTTTACTTGGCACTTTATTGAAACAAAAGCAATAAAACATGATCAATATAGTAGCATAATGAAGTCAACAGACAAAAACAGTAAGTAAAAGTGCTGGGTTGTCTCCCAACAAGCTCTTTTCTTTAATGCCTTTTAGCTACGCATGATGAGTTCAATGATGCTCGCATAGAAGATAAAGATTGAAACATAACAAGAGCATCATGAAGCACATGGCAAGCACATTTAAGTCTAAACCACTTCCTATGCATAGGTATTTTGTGAGCAAACAATTTATGGGAGCAAGAATCAACTAGCATAGGAAGGCAAAACATGCATAACTTCGAAAACTTCAACACATAGTGAGGAAACTTGATATTATTGAGATATGTAGATGCATATGTTCCACTCTCATAATAATTTTCAGTAGCATCATGAATGAATTAAACAATATAACTATCACATAAAGCATTATTTTCATGATCCACAAGCATAGATATTTTATTACTCTCCACATAAGCAAATTTATTCTCATGAATAGTAGTGGGAGCAAACTCAACAAAATAACTATCATGGGATTGAAAAATAAAATCATGATGACAAGTTTCATGGTTATCATTATTCTTTATAGCATACATGTCATCACCATAATCATCATAGATAGGAACTTTGTTGTCATAATCAATTGAACCTCTTCCAACATAGTGGAATTCATCATTAAATAAAGTCATGACCTCTCCAAATCCACTTTCATCAATATAATCATCATAAATAGGAGGCATGCTTTCATCATAATAAATTTCCTCATCAAAACTTGGGGGACTAAAAACATCATCTTCATCAAACATAGCATCCCCAAGCTTATGGTTTTGCATATCATTAGCATCATGGATATTCAAAGAATTCATACTAACAACATTGCAATCATGCTCATCATTCAATATTTTGTGCCAAACATTTTATTGACTTCTTCTTCTAACAATTGAGCACAATTTTCCGAACCATCATTTTCAAGAAAGATATTATAAAGATGATCAATAATATGATGCAACCTCAATTCCATTTTTATGTAGTTTTCTTTTATAAACCAAACTAGTGATAAAACAAGAAACTAAAAGATTCAATTGCAAGATCTAAAGATATACCTTCATGCACTCACCTCCCCGGCAACGGCGCCAGAAAAGAGCTTGATGTCTACTACGCAACTTTATTCTTGTAGACACGTGTTGGGCCTCCAAGCGCAGAGTTTTGTAGGACAGTAGCAATTTTCCCTCAAGTGGATGACCTAAGGTTTATCAATCCGTGAGAGGTGTAGGATGAAGATGGTCTCTCTCAAACGACCCTGCAACCAAATACAAGAAATCTCTTGTGTCCCCAACACACCCAATACAATGGCAAATTGTATAGGTGCACTAGTTCGGCGAAGAGATGGTGATAAAAGTGTAATATGGATGGTAGAAATATGTTTTTATAATCTAAATAAATAAAAACAGCAAGGTAGCAAATAGTAAACGGGCACAAAAACGGTATTGCAATGCTTGAAAATGAGGCCTAGGGTCCGTACTTTCGCTAGTGCAATCTCTCAACAATGCTAATATAATTGGATCATATAACCATCCCTCAAAGTGCGATGAAGAATCACTCCAAAGTTCCTATCTAGCGGAGAACATAAGAATAAATTGTTTGTAGGGTACGAAACCACCTCAAAGCTATTCTTTCCGTTCGATCTATTCAAGAGTTCGTACTAAAATAACACAAAGCTATTCTTTCCGTTCGATCTATCCTAGAGTTCGTACTAAAATAACACCAAAGCAAATTCATATTCATAATACTCAATCCAACACAAAGAACTTCAAAGAGTGCCCCAAGATTTCTACCGGAGAAACAAAGACAAGAACGTGCATCAACCCCTATGCATAGATTACCCCAATGTCACCTCGGGAATCCGCGAGTTGAGTGCCAAAACATATATCAAGTGAATCAATACGATACCCCATTGTCACCACGAGTATTCAATTGCAAGACATATATCAAGTGTTCTCAAATCCATAAAAGTATTCAATCCGATAACAACGAAATCTCAAAGGGAAAAACTCAATTCATCACAACAAGATAGAGGGGGGAAAACACCATATGATCCGACTATATTAACAAAGCCCGCGATACATCAAGATCGTGACATCTCAAGAACACGAGAGAGAGAGGGAGACAGAGAGATTAAACACATAGCTATTGGTACGAACCATCAGCCCCGAGGGTGGACTACTCCCTCCTAATCGTGGTGGCCGCCGGGATGATGAAGATGGCCACCGGAGATGATTCCCCCCTCCGGCAGGGTGCCGGAAAGAGTCTAGATGGTTTTCGGTGGCTACAGAGCCTTGCGGCAGCGGAACTTCTTATCTAGGGTAACCCCAAAGGGTTTTGGAATATTTGTGAATTTATAGGGAAAAGAGGGGGTGCGGGAGGCCACCGAGGTGGGCACAACCCACCTGGGCGCGCCTGGGGGCCCAGGCACGCCCTGGTGGGTTGTGCCCCCTCGGGGCACCCCCAGGTGCTGCTCTGGCCCAATGGATGTCTTCTGGTCCATCAAAAATCTCCAAAAAGTTTCGCGGTGTTTGGACTCCCTTTGATATTGATTTCCTGTGATGTAGAAAACAAGCAAAAAATGGCAACTGGCACTGGGCATCAGGTCAATAGGTTAGTCCCAAAAAATGATATAAAGTTGCTATAAAATGATTGTAAAACATCCAAGAATGATAAAATAACAGCATGAATACTTCATAAATTATAGATATGTTGGAGACGTATCAGACTTCTACCTGTGTTATCCTGCAATTCTCACAAACACATTAGTCCCTCAACCATGTTTGTCGTCAATACTCCAAAACCAACTAGGGATGGCACTATACGAAGGGGGTATAAATACCCCCAAGAAAAATATGGCTGTTGCACACAACCGCCACCCCGGGCACCCGGACAAAAGGGGTCTGGGCACCCGGGGGTAAAACCTCGGGCACCCGGACATACAAGGAAAGAAAAAGGGCAATGGGGCCTGGCACCCGGGGATCTCAACCCTGGGCACCCGGAGGGTGATGAGAGGAGGTGCGGAGGAGCTCGGGCACCCGGGGTGATCAGAGGAGGTCGGGAGCAGCCCGGGTGACCCCAGGCCCCGGGGGTCCGAGACCCCGGGAACCCGGACCTGTCAGAGAGGTGTCTATGGAGGGGCTCGGGTTACCCCAGGCACCCAGGGGTCAAGGACCCTGGGCACCCGCAGTAGGCAGAGAGATGCGGGAACCGGCAAAATTGAAACAGTTATAACTTTTGCAAATGAACTCTGAATTCGACGAAATCAAGTTTGTTAGAAAGCTAAAGACAAGGGATAACACAATCTTGATAGAAATATCAAAAAATAAAAATTTAGAAAATACCCAAAAAAAATGGTGCGAACCCTTCCTGAAATAAGACCGGTAAAAACTCCAACACCGAAAACGCAAAAGAAGATGCATAGCAAATCGGTTTTTGATGGACTAGAGCTTGTCACGAAGTTAACCACAAGCTCTAAAACCTCACAAAGAGAAAAGCCAAAAAAGAACCAAGAAATATGATGCCAAAGATGCTATGGTTTGAGCTCTCTACGGACGATACGAATAAGCTACTCACACGAGAGCCCCCCTTGATAGTACGGCTATCGATCCAATAATCATGTCTCCCAACGAACACCATGAGACCGGTAAAATAGTAAACCTATCAAGGACAAACCTTTGCCTTGCACAAAATACATTTGAGCTAGATGATGAAGATCTTGACCTCCTCAAGATGTACCACCTTTCTTGATTGCGCTAGCTCGATGAAGACTAGTAGATTGCTCCCCCCTACTCCACTGTGGGTGAGCCACTCTTTGGCACATATTCACAAGTCCATTGTCATCACAATGGACGGCAAGTGATAATCCCCAAGTGCAAGGAATCATCGTAGCAATTTCCAGAGGTGGAAGTGATAAGTATGGAGTGTCAAACCCACAAGGTGCTAAAGGTAAGATCAATATTCTCTCAAGTCCTATCTGCCACTGATACGACTCTATGTACACCGAACGTTTGTTTCCATCTAGAAATGAGGAATAAAAGTACGTTGTGGGTATGAAGAAGATAGGCTTGTATGAAACCGAAGAACTAAAATATAAAAATAGGTGCTGTTAATACAAAGTTAGAATATATTACTATATATTATAAATAGCGAGTGTGGAATAATGATGGGTCGGTGTGCGGAATTATCCTAGGCAATTGTTAACAAGATCGGTAGTCGTCATTGCAATTTCATATGAGGGAGAGGCATAAGCTAACATACTTTCTCTTCTTGGATCATATACACTTACGATTGGAACTCTAGCAAGCATCTGCAACTACTAAAGGTCATTAAGGTAAAACTCAACCATAGCATTAAAGTATCAAGTCCCCTTTATCCCATACGCAACAACCCCCTTACTCAGGTTTATGCTTCTGTCACTCAAGCAACCCACTATAAGCGAATCATGAATGTATTGCAACACCCTACAGCGGGAATCCTTCACGTGTGTGCGGCACGGAATGCACCATAGGACAGCACCAAAAAAACATACAACTCAAACTAATCTAGATCATCAATCAACCCAAAAGACAAAGGAAATCTACTCAAACATATCATAGGATGGCAACACATCATTGGATCATAATATGTGGTATAAAGCACCATGTTCAAGTAGGTGATTACAGCGGGGTGCGGGAGAGTGGACCGCCGAAAAGAGATGAGGAAGGTGACGAAGATGGTGATGTTGATGAAGACGATCACCGCAGCGATGGTTCCCCCGGTAGCACTCTGGCGCCACCGGGAGAGAGGGGGGAGAGAATCTCCCCCTTTTGCTTCCTCCTCCATGGCCTCCCCCTAGATGGGGAGAGGTTATCCCTCTGGTCCATGGCCTCCATGGTGATGATGGCCCCCTTCAGGCTTCCTCCTCCATGGCCTTCGGTGATGATGGCCCCCTCCGGCAGGGTGCCGGAGAGGGCCTAGATTGACTTTCCGTGACAACAGAGGCTTGCGGCGGTGAAACTTCTGATCTAGGTTTATTTCTGGGGGTTTTGGTATTTATAGGAATTTTTGGCGTCGGTCTCACGTCAAGGGGGTCCACGAGGCAGCGACAAGGTAGGAACACCCTCCCGGGGGGTAGGGCGCGCCGCCTACCTTGTCGTCGCCTCGGGACTCTTCTGGTCCAACTCTTGTGCTTTGAGGTTCTCTTTTGGTCCATAAAAATCACTATAAATTTTCAGCCCATTCCGAGAACTTTTATTTCTGCACAAAAAACGACACCACTGTAGTTCTGCTGAAAACAGCGCCAGTCTAGGTTAGTCCTAATCAAATCATACCAAAACCATATAAAACTGTTGTAAACATGGCATACTTCATAAATTTTAGATACGTTGGAGACGTATCAGCATCCCCAAGCTTAATTCCTGCTCGTCCTCGAGTAGGTAAATGATAAAAGAAATAATTTATGAAGTGTGAATGCTAGCATAGTGCATAAATTTGATCAATGATAGTTCCAAACACTTTTTCTAGCATGATCCTTTATCATAAATAGTAGCTCATCTCATAAAACTTCTCATGATCAAGTAGCAAGCTATTCACATGTTAAAGTATAGACCATAAATTTTCTTGAGAACTAACAAACTAGGCTTTCAGTCACCAAACAATTGCAATTCATCTTATTTTCAGGAAGGGTATATGTAAGAGCTTTGATTTAGAAAATTCCACATACTCAACTATCATATAGTCTTCCATGATTGCTAACACTCAAAGCATATTTTTAGAACAAATAGTATTCGTCAACACAGAGAAAGATAGGGGCTTAATGTTTCGCCTCCCAACTTATTTATTATATAGATAATTGTCAACAATAATAATTCATGATCAAATATTTTTGAATGGCCATATATGCTTGGATCTTTCCCCACCACATGATGCTTGCCAACTAAAGAATATCTGAGGTTGAAATAAGAAGGAATATTATTGACTCTTCGCAGAGGGAAGCAGAGGTTGTCATGCGCTTTTTAATTTTGGATGTGCAAACCCTTAATGCAAAGGAACGTCACGTTGTATTTCCCTTTGTGATAGCAACCTTTATTATGCAGTCCGTCGCTTTTATTTCTTTACCATCACAAGTTCGTACAACGCTTATTTTCCCTTACAATAAAAGATCATACATATTGAGGAGCAATTTTTATTGCTTTTTGCACCGATGACAACTTACTTGAAGGATCTTATTCAATCCATAGGTAGATATGGTGGACACTTATGGCATGAAACAGGGTTTCGGATGCACAAGCAATATCTCTACTTAGTACAAAGTTTGGCTAGCAAAAGATCCTAAGCAAGCACCACATGTTAGAGGATCCATAACAATCTAACTTCTATATGCAAATATACCCAAACATAACTCATTACGTTGTCTTCCTTTTCCAACTTTAACTAATTTTCTCAAGTTTCAAAATAATTAATGGGGCTCACAATCATATAATATGTCCAAGATAGTATATTTATATGTGAAATCTCTCTTCCTTCAATATTCTTTCATGAATTGTTCAAGTGACCAATGTTGTGTTTGCTAAGTTTCAATAAATTTTACCACCTATACTTCTTATATGTGAATTCATTACTCCCCATGGGATAAGCATATGAAGCATATATAATTTCATATTTATGATATTCAATTCATTCAACCATTTACTCATAGGATATAAGTGAAGCACGAGAGTAAATGACAAAACTACTCCAGAAAGATATAAGTGAAGATCAATGAGTAGTCAAATAGTTAAATAGCCATGGGATGACTCTCTATCATTCAAGATTTCAGATCCAAGCAAAACACATATCATGTGACGAATAAAAATATAGCTTCGAGTAAGGTATACCGATGGTTTTGAAGACGAAAGAGGGGATGCCTTCCAGGGCATCCCCATGCTCAGGC
The DNA here is from genome assembly GCF_018294505.1 of Triticum aestivum. Classification (NCBI taxonomy): domain Eukaryota; kingdom Viridiplantae; phylum Streptophyta; class Magnoliopsida; order Poales; family Poaceae; genus Triticum; species Triticum aestivum. Next base: position 322,953,355 of record NC_057805.1, read on the forward strand.
GCTTGATTCTTCCTTGAATATTACCTTGGGGTGCCTTGGGAATCCCCAATCTTAGGGTCTTTCTACTCCTTATTCTCTTCGTATCGACATCTCACCCAAAACATGAAAACTTCAATCACACAAAACTTAACGAAACTTCATGAGATGGTAGTATGATAAAGAGCAAATCATTCACTTTGGTACTGTCAACATAAGGTTCATAATTGTTCTCACACAATTCCTATTGTACCATATCACTTCTAAAATTTATATTGAGCAATATAAGCCATAGAAACTAGAAAACAAGCAAACTATGCATTGAAAACAGAATCTGTCAGAAACAGAACAGTCTGTAATGATCTGAACAGAAATCAAACTTGTGCTACTCCAAAAATCCTGAAAAATTAGGACAACCTAGGCAATTTGTATATCAATCTTGTGTAAAAAATTCAGATCAAAAGCACGCTTTTGTGATTTTTAAAAAATCTGACAATGAGCATAAAAGTTTCTGTTTTTCAGCAAGATCAAATCAACTATCACCATAGATCATCCCAAAGGTATTACTTGGCACTTTATTGAAACAAAAGCTATAAAACACGATTACTGCAGTAGCATAATCACGAGAACACACAAAAACAGTAGGGGTAAATATTGGGTTGTTCTCCCAACAAGCGCTTTTCTTTAATGCCTTTTTATCTAGGCATGATATTTTAATGATACTCTTCCAAGCCCAATTTCGATGATAATTTTATTCATACTCCAAAAGATATAAGTGATGTTCATAGAGCATTCTACAATTAATATAGACTGACCAATATCTAAGCTCAAAATATATAAGTGAAGCATATGAAGCATTCTATAAAGCCATACTCGAAAGATTTAAGTGAAGCACAAAGAGCATTCTATAAAGCCATACTCAAAAGATTTAAGTGAAGCACAAAGAGCATTCTATAAAGCCATACTCAAAAGATTTAAGTGAAGCGTGCTACCTCTTGAGGTTGCGTTTGTTTTTCCCTTGAAGAGGAAAGGGTGATGCAGCAAAGTAAAGTAAGTATTTCCCTCAGCTTTTGAGAACCAAGGTATCAATCCAGTAGGAGATAATGCAACAAGCCACCGAATACCTGCACAAACAAACACCAACTTGCACCCAACACGATAAAGGGGTTGTCAATCCCTTCATGGTTATTTGCAAGTGAGATCTGATATAGATGGATAAACGGCAAAGTAATATTTTTGGCATTTTTGGTTTATGGAACGGAATGTAAAAGATTGCAAAGAAAGTAAATAGGAAACTAAAATTGTAGATCGGAAACTTATATGATGGAAAATAGACTCGAGGGCCATAGGTTTCACTAGAGGCTTCTCTCAAGATAGGAATTATTACGGTGGGTGAACAAATTACTGCCGAGCAATTGATAGAAAATCGCAAAGTTATGACGATATCTAAGGCAATGATCATGAATATAGGCATCACGTCCGTGTCAAGTAGGCCGAAACGATTCTGCATCTACTAATATTACTCCACACATCGACCGACTCCTGCCTGCATCTAGACTATTAATTTCATAAGAACACAGTAACGCATTAAGTAAGATGACACGATGTAGCGGGATAAACTCAAGCAATATGATGAAAACCCCATCTTGTTATCCTTGATGGCAACAATACAATACATGCCTTACTGCCCCTACTGTCACTGCAAAAGGACACCGCAAGATTGAACCCAAAGATAAGCACTTCTCCCATTGCAAGAAAAGCCAATCTAGTTGGCCAAACCAAATCGATAGTTCGAAGAGACTTGCAAAGATACCAAATCATGCATATAAGAATTCAGAGAAGATTCAATTAATATTCATAGATAAGCTGGTCATAAATACACAATTCATTGGATCTCAACAAACACACCGCAAAAGAGTATTACATCGAATAGATCTCCAAGAACATCAAGGAGAACTTTGTATTGAGAACCAAAGAGAGAGAAGAAGCCATCTAACTACTAGCTATGGACCCGTAGGTCTGTGGTAAACTACTCACGCTTCATCGGAGTGGCAATGATGGTGATGTAGAAGCCCTCCGTGATCGAATCCCCCTCCGGCAAGATGCCGGAAAAGGCCCCTAGATGGGATCTCACGGGTATAGAAGGTTGCGGCGGTGGAAAAGTGGTGTCGTGGCTCCCCTGGAAGTTTTTGGGATATTTGAGAATATATATGAGGAAGATCTAGGTCAGGGGGTCACCGAGGGGCCCACAAGGTCGGGGGTGCACCCTCCACCCTTGTGGCCGCCTCGTGGCTCTTCTGACTTGCACTCCAAGTCTCCTGGGTGTCTTCTGGACCAAGAAAAATCATCGCGAAAGTTTTATTCCGTTTGGACTCCGCTTGGTATTCCTTTCTGCGAAACTCTAAAACAAGGAAAAAACAGAAACTGACACTGGGCTCTAGGTTAATAGGTTAGTCCCAAAAATCATATAAAATAGCATATTAATACATATAAAACATCCAAAACAGATAATATAATAGCATGGAACAATAAAAAATTATAGATACGTTGGAGACGTATCAAAGCGCATGAAGCACTCTATAAATCAATGAAGGACTATCTCATAATAGCATGGTGCGTAAAGGAAAAGAAAAAATAAATAAACACAAAATACGCATATCATGTGAACAAAACAAAAACCGAGATATACCGATAATTGTTGAAGAAGAAAGATGGGATGCCAACCGGGGCATCCCCAAGCTTAGATGCTTGATTATCCTTGAAATATTTACTTGGGGTGCCTTGGGCATCCCCAAGCTTGAACTCTTGTCTCTCCTTATTCTTCTCATATTGATAACTCCTCGATCTTCGAACACTTCATCCACAGAACTTAACAAAACCCTTGTGAGATCTGTTAGTATAATAAAGCAAATCACTACCTTTAGGTACTATTGTAAACTCATTCAAATTTCATATTAGCATTATATCTACTATATTACAACTTTACCATGGTTCATACCCCCCTGATACAACCCATAGATTCATCAAAATAAGCGAATAATACATAGAAAACAGAATTTGTCAAAAATGGGGCAGTCTGTAGTAATATGGAAACTTCGTACACTTATGTCACTCCAAAAATACAAAAAAAAATAGGGAAAATAAACAATTTGCATAGCAGTACTGTGTAAAATTTTCAAGATTTTATCATGCTCCAGTAAAAAATGTAAATTCAATTACTACAGCAAAAGTTTCTGTTTTTCTGCTGCACACACCAAACAAGCAATCTAATCATCCTAAAACCAAAACTTGGCACATTATTTTTATAATACAATGGATATATACAAGGGGATAATTATTTTTGAGAAACTTCCATGAAAAATTCTACATTGTTTCCATGAGCATGAACGCAAGTGTTCAAGGTCGACCCTCACTTCTCCAATGCATAACTTTCCAATCACTTCTCTTTTTGAAAAAGTATTTAGGCATAAGAGGCAAGTATTTTTTTGTATTTTGCATTCTTTTATTTTTTTTGTTTCACCCACAACTAAAGAAAACAAAATCTACTTAGTGAAGAAAGCAAACAAGCACACACGAGAACATCAACCCCACGCTATTGCTCCCAGGCAACAGCGCCAGAAAAGAGCTTGATAATCCCCAAGTGCAAGGAATCATCGTAGAAATTTTCAAAGGTGGAGGTGATAAGTATGGAGTGTCAAACCCACAAGGAGCTAAAGGTAAGATCAATATTCTCTCAAGTCCTATCTGCCACTGATACGACTCTACGTACACCGAACGTTTGCTTCCATCTAGAAACGAGGAATAAAAGTTCGTTGTGGGTATGAAGAAGATAGGCTTGTATGAAATCGGAGAACTAAAATACAAAAATAGGTGTTGTTAATATAAAGCTAGAATATATTACTATATATTATAAATAGCGAGTGTGGAATAATGATGGGTCGGTGTGCGGAATTATCCTAGGCAATTGTTAACAAGATCATAGTCGTCATTGCAATTTCATATGAGGGAGAGGCATAATCTAACATACTTTCCCTTCTTGGATCATATGCACTTATGATTGGAACTCTATCAAGCATCCGCAACTACTAAAGATCATTAAGGTAAAACCCAACCATAGCATTAAAGTATCAAGTCCCCTTTATCCCATACGCAACAACCCCCTTACTCGGGTTTATGCTTCTGTCACTCAAGCAACCCACTATAAGCGAATCATGAACGTATTGCAACACCATACAGTGGGAATCCTTCACGTGTGCGCGGCACGGAAGGCACCATAGGACAGCACCAAAAAACATACAACTCAAACCAATCTAGATCATCAATCAACCCAAAATACAAAGGAAATCTACTCAAAACATAATAGGATGGCAACACATCATTGGATCATAATATGTGGCATAAAGCACCATGTTCAATTAGGTGATTACAGCGGGATGCGGGAGAGTGGACCATCGAAAAGAGATGAGGAAGGTGAGGAAGATGGTGATGTTAATGAAGACGATCGCCGCGGCGATGGTTCCCTTGATGGCACTCTGGCGCCACCGAGAGAGAGGGGGAGAGAGTCTCCCCCTTGTGCTTCCTCCTCCATGGCCTCCCCCCTAGATGGGGAGAGGTTCTCCCTCTGGTCCATGGCCTCCATGGGGATGATGGCCCCTTCCGGCTTCCTCCTCCATGGCCTCCGGTGATGATGGCCCCCTCCGGCAGGGTGCCGGAGAGGGCCTAGATTGATTTTCGTGGCTGCAGAGGCTTGCGGCAGCGAAACTTCCGATCTAGGTTTATTTCTGGGGGTTTCGGTATTTATTGGAATTTTTGGCATCGGTCTCACATCAAGGGGGGTCCACGAGGTAGCGACAAGGTAGGAGCACCCTCCGGGGGGGGCCTACCTTGTCGTCGCCTCGGGACTCTTCTGGTCCAACTCTTTTGCTTCCGGGTTCTCTTTTGGTCCATAAAAAAATCATCGTAAATTTTCAGCCCATTCTGAGAACTTTTATTTCTGCACAAAAAACGACACCACAGTAGTTTTGCCGAAAACAGCGTCAGTCTGGGTTAGTTCTAATCAAATCATACGAAAATCATATAAAATTGTTGTAAATATGACATGAATACTTCATAAATTATAGATACGCCGGAGACGTATCAGCAAGCTTCAAGCAAGATCTCCACTTGAATTTGCACACCGCAATCTTGATGACGATCACCACTTGATGTCATCCTCCATGGGTCGTATGAGATCTTCCTCTTGACGCAAGCCCATGGAAACATACTATACCATGGGATCATTTGATCCCTCTCGGTACATCTTGTACGCTTTGTGTGTCGATCAACTTGATTCACTCTTTGACTTAGTCTTGATCAACCTTGTATCATTTCTTCTCTATGACCAATCTTTGGATAATTCCTTGAATAGAACCTTGGTCAACACATAAACTCCTTCAACCAACAAATGGACTTCAAGAAATGCCTATGGAAAAATCCTACAAATATAACTCAAGGCAACCATTAGTCCATAGAGAATGTCATCAATTACCAAAACCACACATGGGGCACCATGCTCTTTCAAAAACTATGCCCCCCCAGGTCTATTTTCTATCATATATTAAAACAAAAAATATCTTGCTGCAATTTTCTTTTATTTATTTTATTTTTTATTTTAGTTAGATCTATCTATCAAAACCTATACAATTTAATCCTGCTCATAATCATTGAGGGATTGACAACCCCTCTACGCGTTGGGTTGCAAGTATTTGTTGTTTGTGTGTAGGTGATGTTTACATAGTGTTGCTTTTCTCCTATTGGATTGATAACCTTGGTTTTATAACTGAGGGAAATAATTATCTCTACGGTACTTCATCATCCTGTCCACTTTGGGGAAATCCCAACGCAGCCCACAAGTAGCAGGAGGATGGGGGGACGCAGTGCGGGCTGCGTCCTTTGTCGGATTAAATCAAAGGGGGTTTTCGTAAATTGTCATCGGTGACAACCTTTTCCGGATGAACGGGGTAATATATTAGCATGTATCAATAAAAAATTATAGATATGTTGGAGACATATCAAAGACATACATGGTAGTGTAGCGCTTTCGTGTAAGTATCCCAATAGTAATCATCCCAACAAAGAGCGGAGGAGAGTAATGTTTCCGTGTCACACAAGTTGTCATAGTTCTTATGTGAAGTAACTGCTTGTGATTCTGCAGAAGCCGTTAGTGTTCAAGAGGCAAAATAAACCAGAACGGTGAAAATATTGAGTTGGTTGCAGCGAGAGTAATAATGGTCTGAGAGCAAAGAACACAAATAAAACTGAAAGTAAAAGTGTTTTTCCTACAATGAAGAGTTAGGCATGAAGAGACTTGAGATCATGGTGTACATCAAGTGTGCCAGTGCGACAGTAATACCAGTTACCTTGTATCACCACTTTAGTATTTGTTTTGCTTGTTCAGTAAGTGGATCACCCCAGGGTTATGGAACTCCTCATCATGGGGTTATACCACAATTAAGGTTGTTAAACCAGAACCATGCATTAAGTTCAATGGTTCATCGTTAGCTCATATTGTCTTCGGTTCTCGCAGATGTCTCCACCTGTCATGTTAGAGGTCACAAATTTCCTAAACAATATGTGTTACCTGTGTAGGGCTTGAGATTTTTAAGCTCCATGCACTAGCCAACGCAACCAAAAGTCCGAACTGATGGAAAGGGCTAGTGCAATCAACATATATTGTAACACCCCCTCTCACATGTGACGGGGAAGACAAGTCAAAACGTGCAACCGGAAGAGAGCGACGACGCGCAGAACTCATGTATGACTCAATAGGCCACTACATGGACACAAAGGGGGGCTACCAGCAATTTTTAATAAATTGCAAAAGTCAGGACTTGAGCTCAAGACCTTAGCTCTGATACATGTGAAGCTTCATGCACTAGTCAATGCAACCAGAAGTCCCGAACTGATGGAAAGGGCTAGTGCAATCCACATATGTTGTAATAGAGATCATGTTGCATGGGCCCTTAAATTGGACAACACACATATAGTTCACCACAGAATAACAACTTTCTAGACAAATCATAAGACTACAAACACGAATGATAACATATAGAATAGGCACAGATGAATCTTACCACTCACCTACATCTCCCACTCCTAGGGCAAATTACTCACAAATTAAAATAGAATAGCCAATCATCTCAGATAATAAACCCATGAAAATCATATCGATAATACCATGAAGATCCACAATAAGATGAATGATTAAACAAGTCTCAATCTCCACGTGTGTATGAATAGAGTTTAGACCCTGATCTTACAACTCAAAATTCATCTTACAATGGTGAAGGTGAAACGAATATGAGTGCGGAGATGGAGGAACAAAACTAGAAGGACCTCCGGTGGTTCCTCTTCTCCGGATCTCTTCTCCCTCTGTTTTGGATGTGGCGGCGGCGGTTAGGTCTCTCCAATATGTGTCCTCCCTCTACGAAAGTGTATTGCATAGGTGAGAGGGTGCCCCTGACACTTCATACGACCGGCCATGCGAGCCCCCATGCTCGTATGAAAGGTCGTTTTGCGCTCTCGTGCGTCAAGTGACAAAACTACCAACATGGAAGTTGCTCCATTTGGCTTGATTTGCAGTAATTCGCTTTGGTTTCCTTTCATATATACTATTTCCTCCGAAACAATGGAAAAACAGATTCTCTCTCCTGGATTAGCTTTAGAAATAACCAATAAATAACAAAATCCGGTGAAAACCAAATGAAAACTCCTTGTAAATAATCATAAATTCTCGAGCCATCACATGGTGCGCCCTAGCCCTAGGGCGCGCCGACAGGGCATGTGGAGCCACGTGAACCTTCTTTGCCTTCCTTCACCGCCACAATCTGTATGAATAGTGAAACCCTTCGTCATATTTTTTGAACGCCATTGCAAGTTCTTATTGTTGGGGAACGCAGTAATTTCAAAAAAATTCCTACGCACACACAAGATCGATCATGGTGATGCATAGCAACGATAGGGGAGAATTTAGTCCACGTACCCTCGTAGACTATAAGCAGAAGCGTTATGACAACGCGGTTGATGTAGTCGTACGTCTTCACGATCCGACCGATCCTAGTACCGAAAGTACGGCACCTCCGCGATCTGCACACGTTCGGCTCGGTGACGTTCCACGAAGTCCCGATCCAGCTGAGTGTCAAGGGAGAGCTTCGTTAGCACAACGGCGTGATGACCGTGATGATGAAGTTACCGGCGCAGGGCTTCGCCTAAGCACTACGACGATATGACCGAGGTGGAAATCTGTGGAGGGGGGCACCGCCCACGGCTAAGAGATCAACTTGTGTCTATGGGGTACCCCCTCCCCTGTATATAAAGGAGTGGAGGAGGGGGGAGGGCCAGCCCTCTATGGAGCGCCTTGGAGGAGTCCTACTCCCACCGGGAGTAGGATTCCCCCCTTCCCTAGTTGGACTAGGAGAGAAGGAAGGGGGAGAGAGGGAGGAAGGAAAGGGGGCGCCGCCTCCCCCCTTCCTAGTCCAATTCGGACCAGAGGGGAGGGGGCGCGCGGCCTGCCCTGGCCGCCCCTCTCTCTCTCCACTAAAGCCCATTAGGGCCCATATACTCCCCCGGGGGTTCCGGTAACCCCCCCCCGATACTCCGGCATATGCCCGAACTCACCCGGAACCATTCCGATGTCCAAACATAGTCATACAATATATCGATCTTTATGTCTCGACCATTTCGAGATTCCTCGTCATGTCCTTGATCATATCCGGGACTCCGAACAACCTTCGGTACATCAGAACACATAAACTCATAATACCGGTCGTCTCCAAACGTTAAGCGTGCGGACCCTACGGGTTCGAGAACTATGTAGACATGACCGAGACTTATCTCTGGTCAATAACCAATAGCGGAACCTGGATGCTCATATTGGTTCCTACATATTCTACGAAGATCTTTATTGGTCAAACAGCATAACAACATACGTTGTTCCCTTTGTCATCGGTATGTTACTTGCCCAAGATTCGATTGTCGGTATCATCATACCTAGTTCAATCTCGTTACCAGCAAGTCTCTTTACTTGTTCCTTAATGTATCATCCCGTAACTAACTCATTAGTCACAATGCTTGCAAGGCTTATAGTGATGTGCATTACCGAGAGGGCCCAGAGATACCTCTCCGATACTCGGAGTGACAAATCCTAATCTCGATCTATGCCAACTCAACAAACACCATTGGAGACACCTGTAGAGCATCTTTATAGTCACCCAGTTATGTTGTGACGTTTGATAGCACACTAAGTGTTCCTCTGGTATTCGGGAGGTGCATAATCTCATAGTCATAGGAATATGTATAGGTTATGAAGAAAGCAATAGCAACAAACTAAACGATCATCGTGCTAAGCTAACGGATGGGTCAAGTTAATCACATCATTCTCTAATGATGTGATCCCGTTGATCAAATGACAACTCTTTGTCCATGGCTAGGAAACTTAACCATCTTTGATTAACGGATGGGTCAAGTGTCTTGTTCTATCTCTATAGATCTTGATGCTCAATATGTAAGCAGCTTCACCGAGGTCTTTCTTTGAAAACCTCCTTTCAAACACTCCTTTATGCTTTCCAGAAAAATTCTACACTATTTCCGATCAACAATATGTCATTAACATATACTTATCAGAAATGCTGTAGTGCTCCCACTCACTTTCTTGTAAATACAGGCTTCTCAAAAAGTCTGTATAAAACCATATGCTTTGATCACACTACCAAAGCGTATATTCCAACTCCGAGATGCTTGCACCAGTCCATAGATGGATCGCTGGAGCTTGCACACTTTGTTAGCACCTTTAGGATTGACAAAACCTTCTTGTTGTATCATATACAACTCTTCTTTAAGAAATCCATTAAGGAATGCAGTCTTGACATCCATTTTCCAGATTTCATAAAATGTGGCAATTGCTAACATGATTCAGACAGACTTAAGCATCGCTACGAGTGAGAAAATCTCATCGTAGTCAACACCTTGAACTTGTCGAAAACTTTTTCTGACAATTCGAGATTTGTAGATAGTAACACTACTATCAGCGTCCGTCTTCCTCTTGAAGATCCATTTATTCTCCATGGCTTGCCGATCAACGGGCGAGTCCACCAAAGTCCGCACTTTGTTCTCATACATGGATTCTATCTCAGATTTTATGGCCTCAAGCCATTTTGCAGAATCTGAGCTCATCATCGCTTCCTCATAGTTCGTAGGTTTTTCATGGTCAAGTAACATGACCTCTGGAACAGGATTACTGTACCATTCTGGTGCGGATCTTACTCTGGTTGACCTACGAGGTTCGGTAGTAACTTGATCTGAAGTTTCATGATCATCATCATTAGCTTCCTCACTAATTGGTGTAGGAATCACTGGAACTGATTTCTGTGATGAACTACTTTCCAATAAGGGAGCAGGTACAGTTACCTCATCAAGTTCTACTTTCCTCCCACTCACTTCTTTCGAGAGAAACTCCTTCTCTAGAAAGGATCCACTTTTAGCAACAAAGATCTTGCCTTCGGATCTGTGATAGCAGGTGTACCCAACAGTTTTCTTTTGGGTATCCTATGAAGACGCACTTCTCCGATTTGGGTTTTGAGCTTATCACGTTGAAACTTTTTCAATAAGCATCGCAACCCCAAATTTTAAGAAACGGCAGCTTGCTAAACCACAGTTCATACGGTGCCGTCTCAACGGATTTTTAGATGGTGCCCTATTTAACGTGAGTGCAGCTGTTTCTAATGCATAACCCCAAAACGATAGTGGTAATTCGGTAAGAGACATCATAGGTTGCACCATATCTAATAAAGTACGGTTATGACGTTCGGACACACCATTACGCTGTGGTGTTCCAGGTGGCGTGAGTTGCGAGACTATTCCACACTGTTTCAATGAAGACCAAACTCGTAACTCAAATATTCGTTTTCGCGATCAGATCGTAGAAACTTTATTTTCTTGTTACGATGATTTTCCACTTCACTCTGAAATTCTTTGAACTTTTCAAATGTTTCAGACTTATGTTTCATCAAGTAGATATATCCATATCTGCTCAAATCATCTGTGAAGGTCAGAAAATAACGATACCCGCCGCGAGCCTCAACACTCATCGGATCGCATACATCAGTATGTATTATTTCCAATAAGTCAGTTGCTCGCTCCATTGTTCCGGAGAACGGAGTCTTAGTCATCTTGCCCATGAGGCATGGTTCGCAACCATCAAGTGATTCATAATCAAGTGATTCCAAAATTCCATCAACATGGAGTTTCTTCATGCGCTTTACACCAATATGACCTAAACGGCAGTGCCACAAATATGTTGCACTATCATTATCAACTTTGCATCTTTTGGCATCAATATTATGAATATGTGTATCACTACGATCGAGATTCAACAAACCATTCACCTTGGGTGTATGACCTCAGAAGGTTTTATTCATGTAAACAGAATAACAATTATTCTTTGACTTAAATGAATAACCGTATTGCAATAAACATGATCCAATCATATTATGCTCAACGTAAACACCAAATAACATTTATTTTAGGTTCAACACTAATCCCGAAGGTAAAGGAAGTGTGCGATGGTGATCTTATCAACCTTGGAATCACTTCCAATTCACATCATCACCTTGCCCTTAACTAGTCTCTGTTTATTTTGCAACTCCCGTTTCGAGTTACTACTCTTAGCAGCTGAACCAGTATCAAATACTGAGGGGTTGCTATAAACACTAGTAAAGTACACATCAATAACATGTATAGCAAATATACTTTTGTTCACTTTGCCATCCTTCTTATCCGCCAAGTATCTAGGGCAGTTCCACTTCCAGTGACCATTTCCTTTGCAGTAGAAGCACTCAGTTCCAGGCTTCGGTCTAGCTTTGGGCTTCTTCATGGGAGCAGCAACTTGCTTGCTATTCTTCTTTGAAGTTCCTCTTTCTTTCCCTTTGCCCTTTTCTTTGAAACTAGTGATCTTGTTAACCATCAACACTTGATGCTATTTCTTGATTTCTACCTTCGCCGATTTCAGCATCGCGAAGAGCTTGGGAATTACTTTTGTCATCCCTTGCATATTATAGTTCATCACTAAGTTCTAGTAACTTGGTGATAGTGACTAGAGAACTTTGTCAATTACTATCTTATCTGGAAGATTAACTCCCACTTGATTCAAGCAATTGTAGTACCCAGACAATTTGAGCACATGCTCACTGGTTGAGCTATTCTCCTCCAACTTGTAGGCAAAGTACTATTAGAGGTCTCATACCTCTCGACATGGGCGTGAGTATGAAATACCAATTTCAACTCTTAGAACATCTTATATGCTTCGTGATGTTCAAAACATTTTTGAAGTCCCGGTTCTAAGCCGTAAAGCATGATGCACTAAACTATTAAGTAGTCATCATACCGAGCTTTGTCAAACGTTCATAACGTGTGCATCTGCTCCTGCAATAGGTCCGTCACCTAGCGGTGCATCAAGGACATAATTCTTCTGTGCAGCAATGAGGATAATCCTTGGGTTACGGACCCAGTCCGTGTAATTGCTACCATCATCTTTCAACTTAGCTTTCTCTAGGAACGCATTAAAATTCAACGGAACAACAGCACGGGCCATCTATCTACAACAACATTGACATGCAAAATACTATCAGGTACTAAGTTCATGATAAACTAAAGTTCAATTAATCATATTACTTAAGAACTCCCACTTAGATAGACATCCCTCTAATCATCTAAGTAATCACGTGATCCATATCAACTAAACCATGTCCGATCATCACGTGAGATGGAGTAGTTTTCAATGGTGAACATCACTATGTTGATCATATCTACTATATGATTCACGCTCGACCTTTCGGTCTCAGTGTTCCGAGGCCATATCTGCATATGCTAGGCTCGTCAAGTTTACCCCGAGTATTCTGCATGTGCAAAACTGGGTTGCACCCGTTGTATGTGAACGTAGAGCTTATCACACCCGATCATCACGTGGAGTCTCGGCACGACGAACTGTAGCAACGGTGCATACTCAGGGACAACACTTATACCTTGAAATTTAGTGAGAGATCATCTTATAATGCTACCGTCGATCTAAGCAAAATAAGATGCATAAAGGATAAACATCACATGCAATCAATATAAGTGATATGATATGGCCATCATCATCTTGTGCCTTTGATCTCCATCTCCAAAGCACCGTCATGATCACCATCATCACCGGCTTGACACCTTGATCTCCATCGAAGCATCGTTGTCGTCTCGCCAACTATTGCCTCCATGACTATCGCTACCGCTTAGTGATAAAGTAAAGCAATTACATGGCGATTGCATTTCATACAATAAAGCGAAAACTATATGGCTCCTGCCAGTTGCCGATAACTCTTTTACAAAACATGATCATCTCATACAATAAAATTTAGCGTCATGTCTTGACCATATCACATCACAACATGCCCTGCAAAAACAAGTTAGACGTCCTCTACTTTGTTGTTGCAAGTTTTACGTGGCTGCTACGGGCTGAGCAAGAACCGTTCTTACCTACGCATCAAAACCACAATGATTTTTCGTCAAGTATGTTGTTTTAACCTTCAACAAGGACCGGGCGTAGTCACACTCGATTCAACTAAAGTTGGAGAAACTGACACCCGCCAGCCACCTGTGTGCGAAGCATGTCGGTAGAACCAGTCTCGCGTAAGCGTACGCGTAATGTCGGTCTGGGTCGCTTCATCCAACAATACCGCCGAATCAAAGTATGACATTCTGGTAAGCAGTATGACTATTATCGCCCACAATTCTTTGTGTTCTACTCATGCATATAACATATACGCATAGCCTGGCTCGGATGCCACTGTCAGGGAACGCAATAATTTCGAAAAATTTCCTACGCACACGCAAGATCTATCATGGTGATGCATAGCAACGAGAGGGGAGAGTGTAGTCCACGTACCCTCATAGACCGTAAGTGGAAGCGTTATGACAACGCGGTTGATGTAGTCGTACGTCTCCATGATCCGACCGATCCTAGTACCGAAAGTACCGCACCGATCTGCACACGTTCGGCTCGGTGACGTCCCACGAACTCTCGATCCAGCTGAGTGTCGAGGGAGAGCTTCGTCAGCACGATGGCATGATGACAGTGATGATGAAGTTACCAGCGCAGGGCTTCGCCTAAGCACTGCGACAATATGACCGAGGTGGAAATCTGTGGAGGGGGGCACCGCCCACGGCTAAGAGATCAACTTGTGTCTATGGGGTTCCCCCCTCCCCTGTATATAAAGGAGTGCAGGAGGGGGAGGGCCAGCCCTCTATGGCGCGCCTTGGAGGAGTCCTACTCCCACCGGGAGTAGGATTCCCCCCTTCCCTAGTTGGACTAGGAGAGAAGGGGGAGAGAGGGAGGAAGGAAAGGGGGGCGCCGCCCCCCTCCTAGTCCAATTCGGACCAGAGGGGGAGGGGGCGCGCGGCCTGCCCTGGCCGCCCCTCTCTCTCACCACTAAAGCCCATTAGGGCCCATATACTCCCCGGGGGGTTCCGGTAACCCCCCCCCCCCCGGTACTCCGGCATATGCCCGAACTCACCCGGAACCATTCCGATGTCCAAACATAGTAATCCAATATATCGATCTTTATGTATCGACCATTTCGAGACTCCTCGTCATGTCCCTGATCATATCCGGGACTCCGAACAACCTTCGGTACATCAAAACACATAAACTCATAATACCGATCGTCACCGAACGTTAAGCGTGCGGACCCTACGGGTTCGAGAACTATGTAGACATGACCGAGACTCATCTCCGGTCAATAACCAATAGCGGAACCCGGATGCTCATATTGGTTCCTACATATTCTACGAAGATCTTTATTGGTCAAACCGCATAACAACATACGTTGTTCCCTTTGTCATCGGTATGTTACTTGCCCGAGATTCGATCGTCGGTATCATCATACCTAGTTCAATCTCGTCACCGGAAAGTCTCTTTACTCGTTCCGTAATGTATCATTCCGTAACTAACTCATTAGTCACAATGCTTGCAAGGCTTATTTTAACACCCACGATGCGGCTATATCTTCCACGTGTCGAGGCACGACTTAGAGGCATAACCGCATTGTGGTTTTGTCACAAGAAGGGTCATCTTCACACAATCCCATGTAATGAACAAGAATGGGATAAGGAGTTGGCTTACAATCGCCACTTCACACAATACATAAATAAATCATACATCTTTCAAGATACACACATAGGTCCGACTACGGAACCAAAATAAAAGAAGACAACCCCAAATGCTAGATCCCTGATTGTCCCAACTGGGCTCCACTACTGATCAACAGGAAACGAAACAACACAATGAACAAGAGCTTCATCGAGCTCCCACTTGAGCTCGGTTGCGTCACCTGCACTGGTATCCTCGGCACCTGCAACTGTTTGGAAGTATCTGTGAGTCACGAGGACTCAGCAATCTCACACCCGCGAGATCAAGACTATTTAAGCTAATAGGAAAGGATGGGGTAATGAGGTGGAGCTGCAGCAAGCACTAGCATATATGGTGGCTAACATACGCAAATAAGAGCGAGAAGAGAAACAACGAAACGGTCGTCAACTAGTAATGATCAAGAAGTGATCCTGAACTCCTACTTACGTCAAACATAACCCATAAGCCGTGTTCACTTCCCAGACTCCGCCGAAAAGAAACCATCACGGCTACACACACGGTTGATGCATTTTAATTAAGTCGAGTGTCAAGTTCTCTACAGCCGGACGTTAACAAATTCTCATCTGCCACATAACCGCGGGCACGGCTCTCGAAAGTTTATACCCTGCAGGGGTGTCCCAACTTAGCCCGTTATAAGCTCTCACGGTCAACGAAGGATAAACCTTCTCCCGGGAAGACCCGATCAGTCTCAGAATCCCAGTTTACAAGACATTTCGACAATGGTAAAACAAGACCAGCAAAGCCAGCCGATGTGCCGACAAATCCCGATAGGAGCTGCACATATCTCGTTCTCAGGGCAACACCGGATGAGACATCCTACGAGTAAAACCAGACCTCGAGTTTCCACGAGGGGGCCCCGCAGTCTACTCAGTTCGGACCAGCACTTAGAGAAGCACTGGCCCGGGGGGTTAAAATAAAGATGACCCTTGAGTCTGCAGAACCCAAGGGAAAAGGGGATGGGTGGTAGCAAATGGTAAAACCAAGGTTGGGCCTTGCTGGAGGAGTTTTATTCAAAGCGAACTGTCAAGGGGGTCCCATAAATCACCCAACCGCGTAAGGAACGCAAAATCAAGGAACATAACACCGGTATGACGGAAACTAGGGCGGCAAGAGTGGAACAAAACACCAGGCATAAGGCCGAGCCTTCCACCCTTTACCAAGTATATAGATGCATTAATTAAAATAAGATATATTGTGATATCCCAACATAAACATGTTCCAACATGGAGCAATCTTCAACTTCACCTGCAACTAACAACGCTATAAGAAGGGCTGAGCAAAAGCGGTAACATAGCCAAACAACGGTTTGCTAGGAAAAGGTGGGTTAGAGGCTTGACATGGCAATATGGGAGGCATGATATAGCAAGTGGTAGGTAGCGCGGCATAGCAATAGAGCGAACAACTAGCAAGCAAAGATAGAAGTGATTTCGAGGGTATGGTCTTCTTGCTTGAAATCCCGCAAGGAAGAAGAACGAGTCCATGAAGAAGACAAACGGACATGGTCGAACGAATCCTCACAACTCCGGAACGAAACCGAAGCTAACGAGAGAAGCCAACCGGAAAGAAACAAACAACATAGTAAACAACCACCACGTACACATGGCATGATGCACAAACAAGTATGATGCATGTCCGATTTAATGAGGCATGGCATGGCAAAATGCACAAACAATACTACAAATTAAGTGGAGCTCAATATGCAACGAGTTGCATATTGACGAAACACCACATACGATTATTTAGTTCTCTCTCGGTTATGTACCCAACAATGTTAAATGTTGATTAACATGGCAAGAGGTGAAGCATAAGTAAACTACACATTTTAGGCAATTTAAATGAGGCCGGAAACAATAAACAACAATTCCGGAAAATCCTCATGTCCATATTTTAGATTTGGTATTGTTCTGCCTAAAACCATATTTTATTGTTGTTAAACAGGAAAATAAGGTGCAACATGTTAATCTATGCATTTTTCCACCCCATTTACATATATAATTTATTAAATTCGGAGCTACGGTTAATTAGTTATGAAATAAACCATTTTAACATGGCATTTATACAAATTTAAACAAACAGCAAGTTTAAACATTTTAAACAAGGGATGAAAGTGGCATATTATGAGATGAAATTCTAGAAATTTTTCATATAAGAAGTATTTTAATCTGATGCATGGATTATGAGATATTATATGCATGAAGTTTAGGGTCCAATCTGTAAATATGCAGTTTTTGGGATAAATGGCAAAATTCGCAGGGCACGGAAAAATATGCGTGGGCCGAATCTGGCTGGCCCAGCAGTGCACGGGAGATGGCTGGGGCTGCTCACCCATGGGCCAAGCCCAGTCAGTGGAGGGGAAGGCCGGCCTTGGTGGTGCTGGGCTTGGGGCTGGGGCGGAGCGGGCAGACGCAGAGGAAGCCAACGCGCGTTGAAAGAGCGGTCAACGGTGCAGAACGAGGCATCATCCTCCTCTGCTAGATGCAGAGGCTGGACAGGCGCGACGCGATGGGACGGGCGTGGGAGAGCTCTCCGGCGAGGCCGCAGCTTGGGGAGACGGAGAGGAAGGTCGGCGAGAGGCGCATGCGTCAGTTGCAACGACGACGCAGATGAGGCAGGGGAGGTCGACGTGGTCGTGCGTGGCTGCTGGAGCTCCTCGAGCAGAGAAGAAGCCGGCGCTGGCTGGGTCGTTGGGGACCTTGTCGGCGGCACGAACAGGAGGGGAACGCCCAGGATCCAAGGCGGAGGACGCGCGGGCTCGTCTGGTTCCTGTCCCTGACGAAGAGAGACAGAGAGAGGTGAGACAGAGATAGGGGGGAGGGAAAGGAAGAGAGGGCGCAAGGAGGCCCGGCGGCGTGACCTGGAGGTGCTGGTGATCGTCGGCAGGGGTCGCGACGAAGACGGCGGAGCTCTGGATCGGGAGGAGCTCGGGGTTGGGAGCGCGGGTCGATGGGCGGCTCGGCTGCAAGGGGATCCAGGGGAGCGGGCCTGGTGCCCGAGCGGCTGCTGCGAGGATTCAAGGAGAAGGTGGAGTCTGCGGGTGGATCTGGAGGCTGGCTCGCGATTAGGGGCGCGCGGAAAACGAGGAGGAGACCAGGTGGAGGTTTTTTCGGCGGCGGGGAGGAAATGATTGATGGGACGGCTAGTCTAGGGTTAGGCAGTATATATAGCAAGGATTTCTTGTTAGGGCCTAATCGGACCCTCCGATTGTAACATCCCAAATTTTCAATTTGGAATGTTATACATAGATCATCATTGCATATCATAATTTTATTGCATTTCTGACAAATCCTCGATAAATCCTAAGCAACTCAAGGACCCTTGGAGAGAGTTGGGGATTTTCTCGAATTTTTCATATTTGATTTTCATCAAATAATAAAACGAGGATTTTGGTTTTAATTATTTTCTCTTCGGAAAAATATTTCATTTAAAATTTAATGAGAGGAGAAAATATGACTTCTCCAAAACAATTGAAATATTGGAGGAAAAATATTAAAATCATTTATTGGATTTTATTCGGATTTTATTTGCAATTTTAATTGCATTAAAAAATTGCACGTTTTCAAAACTGCATTTTTGTGTCAAAAAAAGTTCACCCTGTTCTAATTATTTTAACTAGACGGGGAAATTTTGTTTTATCTTTTTTGGATTTTTATTTATTTTTCTATGAATTTTTCACGGCGGAATGTTTAAAAAAAATTCGCGCCGCGCCCGACCGGGCCGAGGCCCCGCCGAGCCGCCAGCCCATCCCCGCGTCTCCTCCACCCGCACGCCGCCCGCCGCCGCCGCCTTACCCCTCCTCCAAGCAGCCCCCCTCCTTATATACCGCCACCGCCCCCCCCCCCTTCACCCCGTACCCGACCCGCCCCGAGCCGAGCCCCGCCGGAGCCGGAGCCCCGCCGCCCGAAGGCCGCTGCCGCCCGCCGCCGTTCGCCGCCCCCTCGCCACCCCAAGCCCCGCCGCACCCCGCCGCACCTCGCCGCCCCCTCGCCGGACTCCGCCGGAGCCCGCCGACCCCGCCGGAGCCGTCCCGACGAGGTATCGTCCCGATGCCGTTTACCGGTTTTCTGAAGAAAAAAAAACCGTTCGTTTTTAAAAAAAAAACCTAGATCGGTTTATTTTCTTCGGTTTTATTATTTAGTGAACGTTCACCGACCCGTTCGTTTCAACGAACGTGTTCGTCGGATTTTCTCTGTTAACGAACGTCCGTTCTTTAACCGTTCGTCAGTTTTTCTTTTTTGTTGGATTTTTCCTGATTATTTCAGATCTCGATTTCTGATCGGATCTTCGTTTTCGTTTAACTTTTCGCTCGTTTATCGGAATCAGGCGATTCAAGCGCCTAGAGTTTCGTCTCGAAATTCTCTTTCCGTTTAACCTACTCAAACAAGTTTTTGCTACTGTAAAATTTGACCTAGATCCAGATTAGTAAACGAAGCTTGTTTCTTTCGCCGTTTGACTTTCGTTGCTTCGTTCGAGTTGATTCTTTTTGCAAACCGGAGTTCTTAAGTTGAACTTTCTGGTTGGATCTTTCATTCGAGTTTTACCTGTGCATTAGATGAGTACTTATTGTTTGCTTGTTTGTTTGCGATAGAGTACCCGGAGTGCGCCGCTCGTTACTTCGAATCGCTAGGTATCGCGGATCATCAGCAAGGCAAGTAACACTTTGATCATACCTTCCATACCCAGTTTTTATTGCATTAGATCTATTCCTCAAACATTGCATGAGTAGGATCTAATTAAATTGTGGGTATTGGGAAGTAGTTGAGGTAGTACCTATTGCCCTGTTTATTATCAAACCCTTGGGAGTTACTTCCACGTTGCTATTATATTGCCATGCTATGCTCGTAGACGTGGATTGGGTTTTGAGAGATATTCATGACAGATGTGAGATTGTTAATAATGGTTTACTTAAGGTGGCAACTAAAACTCACATCTGGGTGGATTGAGGTACCTGGGTATTCCAGGATTGCCTGTTTTTCTTTTGGACCGCCACCCAGGTTCAAAGGGATCATAAGATTATTCATGCTAGAAACTTCCGTGTGCAGCCGCAAGCTATTATGGGCTCTAGCATAGTTGATTAAGTTGTGTGAACTCTTACAGTGGTAGACTAGCAGATGTAGGGGAAACTAGATGTAACTGTCTACCCATACGTAAGGTGCAAACACTTATGAAAGACCGTGTCTCGGTCATCCGTTTCTCAAACATCATGTAGTGCGAGAATCAAGCGGAGGCGATCGAGTCTTGTGGGGAAAAGTTCACAAACCTCTGCAGAGTGTACAAACTAATCATGGTTAGCCGTGTCCCCGGTTATGGACAA
Source organism: Triticum aestivum (assembly GCF_018294505.1). Lineage (NCBI taxonomy): Eukaryota > Viridiplantae > Streptophyta > Magnoliopsida > Poales > Poaceae > Triticum > Triticum aestivum. Next base: position 322,973,859 of record NC_057805.1, read on the forward strand.
CTTGAGTATCTAGTACTTGGATTATCATGTGAATCTCATCATGTTACTTTAATTAATTTTGTTGGGTTTAATGATGTTACTTAATTGGGATTGAGATGCTGTCAACCATCTCAATGTTCAACAACCACCATGATAGTTAAATAAAATTTATTCCTTTGCAGTAGGAAAAAATTGGCTTTTCGCAAAACTGTAACCATAGAGCTTTCCACCAGCCATATATGCATGTAGTATAGCAGTATTATGTTCATTATTCTCTATCTGTTACATTGCCAGGATATTCCATGTGCTGACCCGTTTCGGGCTGCAACGTTTCATGTTGCAGACTTTTCAGACGACGAGTAAGGTGCCTTAGGTCGTGGTCTTATACTCAGTGATGCCGTTGGAGTTGATGGACTCACTTATCTTCCAAGTCTTCCGCTGTTATCGTATTTAGATGGCCTTAAGCCATATTTATCATACTATTTCTCTTCGGAGATATTCGATGTAATAAGTGTGTGATTGCTACTCTGTTATAAATCCTCCATTTGTACTGTGCGTGTCAGCATTACTGATCCAGGGATGACACTGGTGCACAGCAGCACAGACCATTTGAGGTCTGGTCGCTACAAAGGTGGTATCAGAGCACACGCTGACTGTAGGACACGACCACTAAGCTTAAGCCCTAGAACACTTCTCTCTTCTCATTTCTGACCCTCTCCACTTTCTACTCTTTTAGGAATGGCGGATGCAAGGAGCAAGTTCATGCAACCAGATGAAGACACGCCTTTTGGACGACACTTGAAGGAAGTCACTAAGTACTTGAACATAGGAATACCAAGCATCACCGGAACCTACAACGCCACATTACCCGAAGAGGAGAGCTGGAAGATTCAAGTTCACATTCCAGGAAGGACGTTTGTGCCAGTTACTGAACCCATAAGACTGGTTTTCGAAGCATCAACCTGGAGTTTAGGGAAGAGCATGGCCGCCCACATCGCTATGGGACGCATTGGAGAAGTCTACCACAAGGAGCTTAAGGATACCATTTATCAGATTTGTGGACGCGGAGACGAGCAATGGGAGATGATCAGAACCACGAAGGATGGATCAATTGCAGCTTTCATCCGGGAGCAAAACCAACATATTCGTCGCCAGGAGAACCAGATGTGCTCAGACAAGGAAGAACTGAAGAAGGCATTGACGAAGATCAAGGAGCTGGAGGAAGAACTCAAAGCTACACGCGAGGATTATTTGGAGAAAATCGTCGCACTAGTAGGGAAGAATGACGACCTGGAGAAGCAGATTGGAGTATTCAGGGGAAATCCAGTGCCAAAAGCAGAAGATGACGAATGCACTTGCCCGGACAACTACATCATCATCGACGACACCGACTCGGAACCAAGTGAAGATGACTTTGTTGATGAAGCTGGAGCAGATATCATGGAGTCTTCAACTGATCAGAATTTCTAGTAGACCACCATATCAGTAGTAGCTTTCCCCCATTTAATAGTATAGTTCGAGCACTTTGTAACGCTAGTTAGATCGATTGTATGCTTTGTTTGAATTGGTTGAGTGATATTGATTGTATTTGTCTCATGAGCATATGGGTAGTGTTTTCCCTCTAGACCTCTTTCTATTCTTAATTCTCATCTTTTCTAACCCATCAGATGCCTCCGAGACGCGACATCGGATTTGTCTTCCCACCAGAGATCACTCAGTTGATTCAGCAACAGAATGCCCTGATGCAAGTGTTAGTGCAGAACCAAGGCAACAACAACAACAACAACAACCCACCGCCACCACCACCTGTTGATCACTTAGCCCGTTTCTTGAGGCTAAACCCGCCGGTGTTCTCCAGTAGCACCGAGCCGATTGTTGCAGATGATTGGCTCCGCAAAGTTGGAAGGGAGTTGACCACTGCAGGATGCACAGATGCGGAAAGAGTGCGTTTTGCCGCACATCAGCTTGATGGACCCGCAGCATCATGGTGGGAGAATTACACAGCCACGCACCCTATTGACACTGTCACATGGGACTAGTTTCAGCAAGCTTTCCGTACAGCCCATGTTTCAGCAGGAGCTATGGCTATGAAGAAGCGTGAGTTTCGCAACCTACGCCAAGGAGGACGCACCGTAGGCCAGTATGTGGAGGATTTCAGTAAGTTAGCACGTTATGCACCAGATGACGTTGCTACAGATGCAGCCAAGCAGGAGAAATTTTTGGAAGGACTGAATGATGAACTGAGTATGCAGTTGATGGTAGCAACCTTCAACAATTACCAGGAGTTGGTAGATAGAGCTCTCATGATTGAAGGGAAGCAACAGCAGATTGAAAAACCGTAAGAGGAAGTATGGACAAGGGAAGTATAACTCTGGAGCTCAGCAGAAGCCACGTTTTGCCCCGAAACCGGGAGGACAGTTTCAGCATACCCATGGAGGAGGTAGTTCGCACAATCATAATGGCTCCAAGAATGGTAATGGGAATGGAGGAAGCAATGGACAGAACCGCACCAACCCATCTACCCCAGCCAAGAGGGACCTGAGCCAAGTCACTTGCTTTAAGTGCCAGAAGACTGGTCATTATGCCAATGAATGTCCTGATGCCCAGAACAGAAATGGCAATGGAAGCTCTGGGAAGAAGCCGAACCCGTTCAACAAAGGATACGTGAACCACGTGAGCGTGGAGGAGGTTGAAGCACAGCCTGATGCAGTAATAGGTAAGTTCTTGGTTAAGTCATTTACTGCAATCGTTCTTTTCGATACTGGTGCATTGCATTCATACATATCAAGGGGATTTGTGGATAAGTTTAAGTTTCCCACCAAAGTTCTCAGAACACCTATGTTAGTAACCTCGCCAGGAGCAGAGTATATGGCAAGCCAAGGATGTTTTCAGATGCCATTGGCCATTGGTAGGCATGTTTTCCCCTCAGACCTAATAATTTTGGAGTCGCAAGGTTTGGATGTGATTTTGGGAATGGATTGGCTATCGATGTATGGAGGGAACATCAATTGCGCCAGCAAGTCGATTTTGCTTACCACCCCAGAAGGAAAAAGGATTAAGTATGTATCCCGGCATATGCCAAAGAGGACTCAAGTGAATTCCTTATCAGGAGTTGTACAGGAGGAAGTACCAGTGGTGAAGGATTATCCGGATGTATTTCCAGAAGAGTTGCCAGGCATGCCACCGGATAGGAACATTGAGTTGTTGATTGAACTTTTGCCAGGCACAGGGCCAATATCTCAGAGACCGTACAGGATGCCCGCAAAAGATTTGGAGGAAATTAAGAAGCAGATCAAGGAGTTACTGGATAAAGGCTATATTCGCCCAAGTTCGTCACCTTGGGGATCACCAGTACTTCTAGTGGAGAAGAAAGATGGATCATTGAGGATGGTTGTTGATTATCGTGGATTGAATGAAGTGACCATCAAAAACAAGTACCCACTGCCGATGATCAATGATTTGTTTGACCGATTACAAGGAGCTAAAGTATTTTCCAAGATCGATCTACGATCATGATACCATCAGTTAAAGATTCGAGAGCAGGATATACCGAAGACGGCTTTTACCACCAGATATGGACTATATGAGTATACCGTTATGTCATTTGGTCTGACTAACGCACCTGCCTATTTCATGAACCTGATGAACAAAGTGTTTATGGAGTATTTGGACAAGTTCGTCGTGGTGTTCATTGATGATATTTTAGTCTTTTCCAAGAATGAGGAAGAGCATGAGGAGCATTTGCGATTGGTACTGGAGAAGCTCAGAGAACATCAGTTATATGCCAAAGTTCAGCAAATGTGAATTTTGGCTGAAGGAAGTTGGATTCCTCGGACATGTTATTTCTGGAGAAGGAGTAGCATTAGACCCTGCCAAAGTTGACACAGTGACAAGTTGGGAATCACCCACGTCAGTTGGAGAGATCCGGAGTTTTCTTGGACTTGCAGGATACTACCGGAGGTTCATCGAGAATTTCTCGAAGATTGCTAAGCCCATGACTGAGCTATTGAAGAAGGACACCAAATTCAATTGGACTGAGGATTGTGAAGCTAGTTTTCAAGAATTAAAGAAACGATTGGTTACATCACCAGTGTTGATTCTGCCAGATCAACGCAAGGATTATGAAGTTTATTGCGACGCTTCTCGTCGAGGACTTGGAGCAGTGCTTATGCAGGAAGGAAGAGTCGTGTCATATGCTTCACGACAACTTAAACCCCATGAGAAGAATTATGCTACGCATGATTTGGAGTTAGCAGCCGTGGTGCATGCGTTGAAGACATGGAGACATTTTCTCATCGGAAACCATTGTTAGGTGTACACGGATCACAAGAGTTTGAAATATATTTTCACGCAGAAGGAGTTAAATCTCAGACAGAGGAGATGGTTGGAGCTTATTAAGGACTATGATATGAGATTGCATTATCACCCAGGAAAGGCTAACGTAGTAGCAGACGCGTTGAGCCGCAAGAGTCATGTCAACACCCTCATGACAGGAGAGTTACCTCAGGAGTTAGCCGAGGACCTTCGCGAGCTATGTCTGGAGATAGTCCCAAGGGGCTATTTAGCGACTCTGGAGATTTAGTCTACCTTGATGGAAAGGATCAGAGAAGCTCGGAGGACAGACAAGGAGATTGGCGAGATAAAGGAGAAGATGAGCAAAGGAAAAGCCAAGGGATTTCGTGAGGATGAGCTCGATACTTTATGGTTTGAGGACCGCGTTTATGTGCCCAATGATCCGGAGATCGGGAAGTTGATTTTGCAAGAAGCCCATGATTCACCGTACTCGATTCACCCAGGGAATACCAAGATGTATTTGGATTTGAAGAAAACTTTCTGGTGGACCAGAATGAAGAAGGATATTGCGGAGTATGTAGCAGTTTGTGATGTATGTCAGAGAGTGAAGGCAGAGCATCAGAAGCCAGCAGGATTGCTACAACCATTGCCGATACCCGAATGGAAGTGGGATAAAATAGGCATGGATTTTATCACGGGATTGCCCAGGACTCGTTCAGGCTATGACTCAATATGGGTTGTAGTCGACCGTTTGACGAAAGTGGCTCATTTCATTCCAGTGAAGACCACTTACACCAGTGCTAAGTTGGCAAAGATATACATGACCAGGATCGTATGTTTGCATGGAGTTCCGAGGACCATTGTATCAGATAGAGGAACCCAGTTTACCTCGAAGTTTTGGAAGCAGTTACATGAGACATTGGGAACCAGGCTAGAATTTAGTACAGCCTTTCACCCACAGACAGATGGACAGACCGAGAGAGTCAATCAGATTTTGGAGGACATGTTGAGAGCTTGTGCACTAGATTATGGATCTAGTTGGGACGACAATTTGCCATATGCGGAGTTTTCCTATAACAACAGTTATCAAACCAGTTTGAAGATGGCCCCTTACGAAGCTTTGTACGGAAGAAGGTGTAGAACACCGTTGTTATGGAACGAGGTTGGAGACCGTCAGTTGTTTGGACCAGATTTGATTAAGGAGTCTGAACAGAAAGTGAGGCTGATTCGCGATAGGCTCAAGGTAGCCCAGTCCAGGCAGAAGAGTTATGCTGATTCTAAACGAAAGGAGACAGTTTATGAATCCGGAGACCGAGTGTATCTTCGAGTATCACCACTTCGAGGAGTGAAGCGATTTGGAGTTAAGGGAAAGCTAGCGCCTCGTTTTATCGGACCATACAGAGTTCTGGAACGTATGGGAGAAGTTGCCTACAAGTTGGATTTGCCCGAAGGATTGTCTGGAGTTCATGATGTATTCCACGTTTCCCAGTTGAAGAAGTGCCACGCAGAGATGGCTGAGATACCGCTGAGAGATAGAGTGCCGCTGGAATCGATTCAGTTGGAAAGTGATTTGACCTATGAGGAGAAACCAGTTAAGATTCTTGAGTATGCCAGCCGAGTCACCCGCAGTAAGGTTATAAAGTTTTGCAAAGTCCAGTGGAATCACCACACGGAAGAAGAAGCCACCTGGGAGCGAGAGGAGGATCTACGGAAGGACCACTCCCACCTGTTTTCTAGCCAACCCGAATCTCGAGGGCGAGATTCATCTTAAGGGGGGTAGGTTTGTAACATCCCAAATTTTCAATTTGGATTGTTATACATAGATCATCATTGCATATCATAATTTTATTGCATTTCTGACAAATCCTCGATAAATCCTAAGCAACTCAAGGACCCTCGGAGAGAGTTGGGGATTTTCTCGAATTTTTCATATTTGATTTTCATCAAATAATAAAACGAGGATTTTGGTTTTAATTATTTTCTCTCCGGAAAAATATTTCATTTAAAATTTAATGAGAGGAGAAAATATGACTTCTCCAAAACAATTGAAATATTGGAGGAAAAATATTAAAATCATTTATTGGATTTTATTTGCAATTTTAATTGCATTAAAAAAATTGCACGTTTTCAAAACTGCATTTTTGTGTCAAAACAATGTTCACCCTGTTCTAATTATTTTAACTAGACGGGGAAAATTTGTTTTATCTTTTTTGGATTTTTATTTATTTTTCTATGAATTTTTCTCGGCGGAATGTTTTAAAAAAAATCGCGCCGCGCCCGACCGGGCCGAAGCCCAGCCGAGCCGCCGGCCCATCCCCGCGTCTCCTCCGCGCGCCCGCCGCCCGCCGCCACTGTGTCCGGCTCGGACCCCGCCGCCGCCGCCTTACCCCTCCTCCAAGCAGCCCCCCCTCCTTATATACCGCCGCCGCCCCCCCCCCTTCACCCCGTACCCGACCCGCCCCGAGCCGAGCCCCGCCGCCCGAAGGCCGCCGCCGCCCGCCGCCGTTCGCCACCCCAAGCCCCGCCGCACCTCGCCGCCCCCTCGCCGGACTCCGCCGGAGCCCGCCGACCCCGCCGGAGCCGTCCCGACGAGGTATCGTCCCGATGCCGTTTGCCGGTTTTCTGAAGAAAAAAAACCTAGATCGGTTTATTTTCTTCGGTTTTATTATTTAGTGAACGTTCACCGACCCGTTCGTTTCAACGAACGTGTTCGTCGGGTTTTCTCTGTTAACGAACGTCCGTTCTTTAACCGTTCGTCAGTTTTTCTTTTTCGTCGGATTTTTCCTGATTATTTCAGATCTCGATTTCTGATCGGATCTTCGTTTTCGTTTAACTTTTCGCTCGTTTATCGGAATCAGGCGATTCAAGCGCCTAGAGTTTCGTCTCGAAATTCTCTTTCCGTTTAACCTACTCAAACAAGTTTTTGCTACTGTAAAATTTGACCTAGATCCAGATTAGTAAACGAAGCTTGTTTCTTTCGCCGTTTGACTTTCGTTGCTTCGTTCGAGTTGATTCTTTTTGCAAACCGGAGTTCTTAAGTTGAACTTTCTGGTTGGATCTTTCATTCGAGTTTTACCTGTGCATTAGATGAGTACTTATTGTTTGCTTGTTTGTTTGCGATAGAGTACCCGGAGTGCGCCGCTTGTTACTTCGAATCGCTAGGTTTCGCGGATCATCAGCAAGGCAAGTAACACTTTGATCATACCTTCCATACCCAGTTTTTATTGCATTAGATCTATTCCTCAAACATTGCATGAGTAGGATCTAATTAAATTGTGGGTATTGGGAAGTAGTTGAGGTAGTACCTATTGCCCTGTTTATTATCAAACCCTTGGGAGTTACTTCCACGTTGCTATTATATTGCCATGCTATGCTCGTAGACGTGGATTGGGTTTGAGAGATATTCATGACAGATGTGAGATTGTTAATAATGGTTTACTTAAGGTGGCAACTAAAACTCACATCTGGGTGGATTGAGGTACCTGGGTATTCCAGGATTGCCTGTTTTTCTTTTGGACCGCCACCCAGGTTCAAAGGGATCATAAGATTATTCATGCTAGAAACTTCCGTGTGCAGCCGCAAGCTATTATGGGCTCTAGCATAGTTGATTAAGTTGTGTGAACTCTTACAGTGGTAGACTAGCAGATGTAGGGGAAAGTAGGTGTAACTGTCTACCCATACGTAAGGTGCAAACACTTCTGAAAGACTGTGTCTCGGTCATCCGTTTCTCAAACATCATGTAGTGCGAGAATCAAGCGGAGGCGATCGAGTCTTGTGGGGAAAAGTGCACAAACCTCTGCAGAGTGTACAAACTAATCATGGTTAGCCGTGTCCCCGGTTATGGACAACTTGAGTATCTAGTACTTGGATTATCATGTGAATCTCATCATGTTACTTTAATTAATTTTGTTGGGTTTAATGATGTTACTTAATTGGGATTGAGATGCTGTCAACCATCTCAATGTTCAACAACCACCATGATAGTTAAATAAAATTTATTCCTTTGCAGTAGGAAAAAATTGGCTTTTCGCAAAACTATAACCATAGAGCTTTCCACCAGCCATATATGCATGTAGTATAGCAGTATTATGTTCATTATTCTCTATGTGTTACATTGCCAGCATATTCCATGTGCTAACCCGTTTCGGGCTGCAACGTTTCATGTTGCAGACTTTTCAGACGACGAGTAAGGTGCCTTAGGTCGTGGTCTTATACTCAGTGATGCCGTTGGAGTTGATGGACTCACTTATCTTCCAAGTCTTCCGCTGTTATCGTATTTAGATGGCCTTAAGCCATATTTATCATACTATTTCTCTTCAGACATATTCGATGTAATAAGTGTGTGATTGCTACTCTGTTATAAATCCTCCATTTGTACTGTGTGTGTCAGCATTACTGATCCAGGGATGACACTGGTGCACAGCAGCACAGACCATTTGAGGTCTGGTCGCTACACCGATAAAAATCAAACGGTCGAGATAAATAGGTTGGAGAGTCCAATGAAGAAAACGGTGATGTTTTATAGATGTTTGGGGATGATCCGGACCCAACGGTGATGACTGAGCGGGTCGGGTTCGGGACAGGTTTCGGACGCACGCGAGAAGGGGTTTTGTGCATTGTGCAGAGAGGCTCAATCGGCCGGACAACAAAAGAACGGTTGGTCTCGAAAGGGACAACGGAGGCAACAGGGAGAAGCGGGAACTACGAACGGTCCACGAGTTTAAGAAAACATGCGGATGCAATGCGTATGATGCGATGATGAATGCAACAAACAAATAAAACACACAACGATAACAAAAAACAAGGAAGGCATCTGGAGCGTCGGTCTTGGGGCGTTACAACACTCCACCACTACAAGAGGATCTCGTCCCGAGATCTAGGATGGCACCAGAGAGAAACGGAAGGGGAAGAGGAGAGGTAAAGCTAAGTTGCTTCTTTGACAAATGAGTGAAACCACGAACCTTGAGAGATTGAACGAACGAAAAGAGAGAATACAAGGTAGATGAACGAGATTGAAAACACTCCGTTATCAAAGAGGAACAAGTAACATTGCGAGAACCTTTGTAGGTTGAAGAATATGAAACAAGAGCTTAACGGATCAAAAGGAATATGAAAGCACACCGGTAGAAAAGAGAAACAAGGAACACCATGTGAACCTTGGAGTTTGCAAAGCTATGAATGACGAGAACAATGGACGAGAAGTACAAGCAAGCACTCCGGTTGAAACGAGATGTACAAGGAACGATAATGATCAATTACGATAACGCTCCGGTTGGAAAATGGAAGGGGTAGAATATGAACTTGGCAAAAAGAAAGCACTTGGATGAGACTCCGGTTAGAAGAGGAATGATAGACACAACACTCCGGTTAAAACAAGATAAAGAAGGAAAAGAATGATATAATTTGGGCAGCACTCCGACTGTAAATTGAAGGAATTGAACATGAACTTTACAAGATGAGAGGATACTTAATGAAATCAACAACACACTACCTCCGGAACTATCGAAAGAATGGCACAATGGGTCAGAAAGATTTCAGACAGCCCTCCGGTTGAGGAAGGAGACAAAACTTGATAAGATGAGAGAACTCGAATGAAAACATGACACTTCGGCTAAACGGATAAGAAAGGAAAAATTGCATGATCTTGACAAAACAAGATGATGGGTCGAAGAGAGCGATATCACAATGCCTCCGGGACGAACGAATAGAAGATAGATCGTCGGAATAAGAGAACGGAGAAGGAAATGATAACTTCTACCACAATTGAATTTGGGAAGCATCCTTCCAAGAAGGTTAGAACGGAGTTGTTGGAAAACCAACAACGAAAAGAATAAGCTTGTAGTGGGCTTATGGAAAACTTCTCAAAATTATGAGGTGAAATTTTTGCCACTAACGAAAACAATTGCTTGCTTGAGATCAACGAAGAGATAATATCTTCTCTCGCCGAGAGGATAGGAGAAAACTTGGATCATTGTTAGACACCACAATTAGCAACATTCCTTAGGGAAGGCTTTAGGTGAAACATGACACAAGATAAATCGAATAAAGAGATTGGTGGATTTAAAATATCTCTCTCTTGACAACATGTGAATCATGAAACGCGGACTCAAATTGTCAAGAATGACATAACACCACCTCAAATGATAAGGTAGAACAAATTGCACTTTAGAATGCAAGATGAAGAATGCTTGGACTCCTCAAGACAAAACATGTGTTGAGCGCCATGTTTATTTTTAGAGTATAGCTTGGCTGATCTTAACTTCAAGAGAAATCTTGAAGAACAATTGAAGAATGAAAAGAATCCTTGATGAGCCACCATGTTGATCCTCCATGAAGAACTACGATAATAAAAGGATGATAAAAAGAAAGAGAAGTTTACAACACAAGGTGAAGCCTTGCAATGATTTAGATAGAGCTTCGCGACGAGATAATGCGGAAAACTTGGAGCTCCGGAAGAAGATGAACACATATAACTGAGAAATTGATACCATTACGAACTCCGGAAGAAGGAATTAATCACTTGGAGGAAACAAGAATAAGAATTACATTACGCTTATCCTTCACCAATTAAATTGATGACAAGCAATGGATTTGGCGTACTACTTATTCTCGTAGAAAGGATTAAGATAGATATGGCGCAAACTTGGGAAGGTCTTCAACGAACCACCGGTAACAACGGAAGAGAATTTGGAAAAGAACGAATGAATTGATACGATAACAACGGAAGAGAATTCTTGAATGAACCACCATAAGATTTGAGAATGAAAGTAACAAAGGCACAAATCACCGGGAAGAATTAGAAAACGAATAAAGATACTTGACAGAATTTAGACACATGAGAACGAAAAGATCATGAACTGATTAGAGGATATTTGAACGATGCACCGGTAAGATTTTTGGAGAAAGAGAGCTGAAAGCTGGAATGAATAATTCTGAGATGATGGGCTCCGAAGAATCAACCTAAAAAAATACTCCTAAAATGCTTCGGATGGGTATGAAAAGAATTCTCACAATCGAGAACAATTATGAGGATGACAAGAAGTTAGATCCATGAATCTTTAAGTGAATGGATATGATTTAGAGGAACACTCTTCTTCGGTCTTCAAATGCAGAGAATGACGATGAGAAACACCACCATGAATTGTTGAGATAATCCGGGATGAAAATTAGAAAGGTTGAACCAAAAATGAAAAGAATTTGGAAGATCTTGGAGAAAGACATATGACTGTTGATAACCCATTCTTACCTCAAACTTTGAAAAGAATTTTAGAAGCTCCGGGAAAATTAGAAGAGTCAGGTAAGATCCTGGGAAAAGACCTGTGGGTTAGGGCCCACTCAAAAGATACACCGTTGAAAAAAATTACTTGAAAAAGGAGATTGCACCGGTTGAATTAAATGGCTCAAAAGAGATAACAACCTCGAGATAGCTTGAACGGATTGGGAATGGAAATGCGATTCTTCTGAGATATCTTCAGCACTCCAGATAACATGAATAGCAAGAGGTGGATGATTAAGAGATGCACCGACATGAGAAAGCATTTGAAACAAGGAAAGGAATGTGACCAACATTGAAGGCTTGAATTTAGTCCACCGGAGAAGAAAAAACGAAAAATAATAAACTTGAAGCTCCGTTAGTATCTTCATGGGAAATCACCGGATAAGAACATTGACGGAAAAGAATGGAGAGACTTCCCATCAATAAAAAGGATACTTGGTTAAGAAATCTTAGTCCTTGAAGAAAAGGGTGGGAGGGCGGGAAAACAAAGACAACTTGGGACGGATGAAGCAAACACCGTTGCAAAGAACTGAGAATTGATCTCGCGAATGTTGAAATGATCGGATCCACTTGAAAAAGAGCACGTCAGTTGGAAAGAATTGGCATGACAATCTCGATAATCAAGAAGGATTATCATCCACATAGAAATATGAGAACACCGCTTAGGATAAGGTATGGAATCAACACTTGGCATTGAAGCAACTCGAATACCACAAAACAAACAAAAATAAAGGATTTGGCTTGCAGAATAAGCCAGAACAAACATATGATAGAGATTTCGTCCGAAGTTTTCTTTGTGGGGCCCACACGGGCTCGATCGTACAGCACCATCATGTACAAGGCAGTGCACATGACATACGAAGCGTCCCCGAGTCGGCATAGCCAAGGACTCTTGTAACGCCCCGAGACCGACGCTTCAGAAGACTTCCATATTTTTTTCGTGATCACCATGTATTTCTTTTGTGCTTGCTCTTTTATTTTTTCATTGCATCATGTCATCATGCCATCATGTCATTAATTTAAAAAAACTCAACTAAGTAAATTGCATGGATCTTCGATCCATTTAAATCGAGGGAAATGCACATGGTGATTTCTCCTTATAACATATATCCTCCCAATATTATTAGGGAGCTATATTAAAATATTCCATTAATTGGAGTTCACCATAACACACTTGCAAATATCCCAATGCCTTTGTTATCTTAATTCTTGGTCTCCAACCTTGCCATATATTCTTTCATCATATTCCGGAGCTCCACCAAAAAAACGACATTTTGGACCTTCCTTTTATCAAGTCCTAGTTCAATCATTTGCATTCAAATCAAATGCGTTTGAATTTAAATCTTTCAATCATGGCCTTTTCTATTTTCTCGGAACAAGCACATTTTTGGGAGTCCGGAGAAATTATCCGCGGGTCCAACATCTTTCCCTAACCCTCTCTTTCTTTTCCCTTTTCTCTAATTTCTTTTCTGCCAAAGAAATAAGGGAGAGAGAAGAGAGAGAGACCCCCAGCCGGCCCAGCTGGGCCTCCCAACTCCAAGCCGGCCCATCCCCGCGGCCCACCTAAGCCAAACCCTAGCCCGATCGAATCCCCATCTCTTTCCCTCTAGCGCTGCCAGTGCCCGACCCCCTCTCCCTCTCCTCGCGCCCGATCCCCTCTCTCCCCTTCGTTCTCCTCCTGGCGCCGCCACTCGTAGGTAAAGAGAGGCGCAGAGCCCTCGTGCTCGACGCCTTCCTCCTTCGGCTGCTCGCGGCTGCCGCCCGACGCCATCTGCTCCCGGTCACTCTCGCCGACGACCGCTCCTTCCTCTCCTCGGCGTCCGCCCCCGCTCAAGCATCTCCGTCGGAGCACGCCCGCTGAGCTCCGTCGCGCCCCCTCGTCGGCCCTCCTCCGCGTCGTTGCCTCGCCAGGACGCCGCGCCTGGCCTCCCGCGCCGCCACTGGAGACCAACTCCGGCGCCCCTGCCTCGCGTCGCCCTCTGCTTCCGTCGACGCCGCCTCTCCTCCTGCTTCTCCTCGGCGCCACCAACCGTCTCGACCTCACCGCGGGCAGCAGCAGTTGCTGCAGCACCCTCTCGCCGACGCCGCGCTCGGACCTCCACCGCGCCTCGCCTTCGACCTCGGCTTCCGTGTCCCATGGCCATGAGTGCCACCAGAAGCAGGTTCAGGCCGTCCCGCCAAGTCCTTCGCTACCCTTCTGCACATCACCGCTTGCCCGCCATGGCCTCCTGCCATGGACTAGAGGAGTCACGCCGCGCACCTCCGGCTGCCGCAACCTCTGCCTCCTCCCTCCATTCGGCCTCAACCGCCGGAGACACGCCGCCTCCCCGCCACGGCGCCGCGCCCCTGTTCGTCGTCGTTGTCACCATGAGCCCCGTACCCACTTCTTGTCGCTGCTCGCGCACCGCCCAGCCTTGCTGCTGCCACCAGAGGCCTTTTGTCTCGCGTTGTTTTGGATCAGCAAGGATGAGACGCCAAGACCCGTACCCGGACTGTCAAGCATCGCCCCGTGGAATTTGCCAAGTACCACTTCGACCCGTGTACGACTACGTGGATTCGCCAAGTACCCCATCGGCAAGACCGACGCCCGAACAAGCACACCAGCTCTGTGGATTTCGGCAAGTTCCCCGATGACCGATGCATAGTACCACTACGTTTTCCATGTACATCTACACCAAGACCGGACGGACAAGTACCCCGACAGCGTGTGTACCACTTCCGTCGACCTTCGAAGACTCCGTGGACGTCAAGTTCCTCGCAGTGACCCCGAACATCTACGCAATGTGTACCGCTACTTCCACGACGACCGTGTACCACTACCGTCGCGAGAACGACTACTTCCTAGATGACCCCGTGAACAACTACTTCCTCTACATCGCACCGACTCGATCCGCCCCGAAAACGCACGCTTCGAAGGTATAACCCTGAGGCGACGTCCATGGAACGAAAGCATGTGTTGTTTGAGTTGCTTGCGTTTGCACCGTGCCCGACTTGTTCGTCGCACGCTGTCACTCGTTTCCTTGCCATGCCGTCGAACCGTGGGAACCCGGTTGCCGGGAGCACCCCACCATCCTTGCATGTTTCGCACATCCGCACACTTGCTCTTTTGCACCGGTATCTCAATGAGTTATCGGATCATCGGAAAGTTGCCGTGGCACCATTTTCGTTATCGTTGCCGTGGCACCCTTTTCGTTCCACCACGGTAACAAATGCTTCATAACATGCTCATGTCCACGTTTTCATAATATTGCTTAAAACTTGCATATGTCATTCGCATCATGATAACAACATTTAAATGTTTACAATTGATGTTTGCATTAAAATTGCTAATTGATATGGGGATTTTTTCCGGAATTGTTGTTCGTTGTTCCGGCCTCGTTTAAACTTGCCTAAATAGTTAGTTTACTTATGCTTCACCTCTTGCCATGTTAATCAACATTTAATATTGTTGGGTACATAACCGAGAGAACTAAATAATTGATGTGGTGTTTCGTCAATATGCAACTCGTTGCATATTGAGCTCCACTTAACTTGTAGTTTCGTTTGTGCACTTTGCCATGCCATGCCTCTTTAAACCGGACATGCATCATACTTGATTGTGCATCATGCCATGTTTATGTGATGGTTGTTTACTATGTTGTTTGTTTCTTTCCGGGTTGCTTCTCTCGTTAGCTTCGGTTTCGTTCCGGAGTTGTGAGGATTCGTTCGACTACATCTGTTTGTCTTCTTCATGGACTCGTTCTTCTTCCTTGCGGGATCTCAGGCAAGATGACCATACCCTCGAAATCACTTGTATCTTTGCTTGCTAGTTGTTCGCTCTATTGCTACGTAGCGCTACCTACCACTTGCTCTTCAAGCCTCCCAAATCGCCATGAACCTCTAACCTTTGTCACCCTTCCTAGCAAACCGTTGTTTGGCTATGTTACCGCTTTGCTCAGCCCCTCTTATAGCGTTGCTAGCTGCAGGTGAAGATGAAGATTGTGTTGGAAATATGCCCTAGAGGCAATAATAAATAGGTTAATATTATATTTCCTTGTTCATGATAATCGTTTATAATCCATGCTAGAATTGTATTGATAGGAAACTCAGATACATGCGTGGATACATAGACAACACCATGTCCCTAGTAAGCCTCTAGGAGACTAGCTCGTTGATCAATAGATGGTTATGGTTTCCTGACCATGGACATTGGATGTTGTTGATAACGGGATCACATCATTAGGAGAATGATGTGATGGACAAGACCCAATCCTAAGCCTAGCACAGATCGTGTAGTTCGTTTGCTCAGAGCTTTTCTAATGTCAAGTATCAGTTCCTTAGACCATGAGATTGTGCAACTCCCGGATACCGTAGGAATGCTTTGGGTGTACCAAACGTCACAACGTAACTGGGTGGCTATAAAGGTGCACTACAGGTATCTCCGAAAGTGTCTGTTGGGTTGGCACGAATCGAGACTGGGATTTGTCACTCCGTGTAAACGGAGAGGTATCTCTGGGCCCACTCGGTAGGACATCATCATAATGTGCACAATGTGACCAAGGAGTTGATCACGGGATGATGTGAGTTACGGAACGAGTAAAGAGACTTGCCGGTAACGAGATTGAACAAGGTATAGGGATACCGACGATCGAATCTCGGGCAAGTAATATACCGATTGACAAAGGGAATTGGGTACGGGATTGATTGAATTCTCGACATCGTGGTTCATCCGATGAGATCATCGAGGAGCATGTGGGAGCCAACATGGGTATCCAGATCCCGCTGTTGGTTATTGGCCGGAGAACGTCTCGGTCATGTCTGCATGGTTCCCGAACCCGTAGGGTCTTCACACTTAAGGTTCGGTGACGCTAGGGTTATAGGGATATTAGTATGCGGTAACCCGAAAGTTGTTCGGAGTCCCGGATGAGATCCCGGACGTCACGAGGAGTTCCGGAATGGTCCGGAGGTAAAGATTTATATATGGGAAGTCTTATTTTGGTCGCCGGAAAAGTTTCGCACTTTATCGGTATTGTACCGGGAGTGCCGAAAGGGGTCCGGGGGTCCACCAAGGGGGTCCACCAGCCCCGGGGGGCCACATGGGCTGTAGGGGGTGCGCCTTGGCCTATATGGGCCAAGGGCACCAGCCCCAAGAGGCCCATGCGCCAAGAGATAAGGAAAAGGGAGAGTCCTAAAGGGGGAAGGCATCTCCGAGGTGCCTTGGGGGGGAAGGACTCCTCCCTGGCCGCACCCTTCCTTGGAGGAAGGGCCAAGGCTGCGCCCCCCCTCTCCCTTGGCCCTATATATAGTGGGGGAAGGGAGGGCAGCAAAACCTAAGCCCTAGCGCCTCCCTCTCCCTCCCGTGACACACCTCCCTCCTCCCGCAGCGCTTGGCGAAGCCCTATTGGAATCCCGCTACTTCCACCACCACGCCATCGTGCTGCTGGATCTCCATCAACCTCTCCTCCCCCCTTGCTGGATCAAGAAGGAGGAGACGTCGCTGCTCCGTACGTGTGTTGAACGCGGAGGTGCCGTCTGTTCGGCGCTAGGATCATCGGTGATTTGGATCACGACGAGTACGACTCCATCAACCCCGTTCTCTTGAACGCTTCCGCTCGCGATCTACAAGGGTATGTAGATGCACTCCCCTTCCCCTCGTTGCTAGATTACTCCATAGATTGATCTTGGTGATGCGTAGAAAATTTTGAATTTTTGCTATGTTCCCCAACAGTGGCATCATGAGCTAGGTCTATGCGTAGTTTCTATGCACGAGTAGAACACAAAGTAGTTGTGGGCGTCGATTTTGTCAATTCTTCTTGCCGCTACTAGTCTTATCTTGTTTCGGCGGCATTGTGGGATGAAGCGGCCCGGACCGACCTTACACGTACGCTTACGTGAGACAGGTTCCCCCGACTGACATGCACTAGTTGCATAAGGTGGCTAGCGGGTGTCTGTCTCTCCCACTTTAGTCGGAACGGATTCGATGAAAAGGGTCCTTATGAAGGGTAAATAGAAATTGGCATATCACGTTTTGGTTTTACGTAGGTAAGAAACGTTCTTGCTAGAAACCTATACAAGCCACGTAAAAACTTGCAACAACAATTAGAGGACGTCTAACTTGTTTTTGCAGCATGTGCTATGTGATGTGATATGGCCAGAAGATGTGATGAATGATATATGTGATGTATGAGATTGATCATATTCTTGTAATAGGAATCACGACTTGCATGTCGATGAGTATGACAACCGGCAGGAGCCATAGGAGTTGTCTTTATTTTTTGTATGACCTGCGTGTCATTGAATAACGCCATGTAAATTACTTTACTTTATTGCTAAGCGCGTTAGCCATAGAAGTAGAAGTAATCGTTGGCGTGACAACTTCATGAAGACACAATGATGGAGATCATGATGATGGAGCCGGTGACAAAGATGATCATGGTGCCCCGAAGATGGAGATCAAAGGAGCAAAATGATATTGGCCATATCATGTCACTATTTGATTGCATGTGATGTTTATCATGTTACGCATCTTATTTGCTTAGAACGACTGTAGCATAAATAAGATGATCCCTCACTAAAATTTCAAGAGACGTGTTCCCCCTAACTGTGCACCGTTGCGAAGGTTCGTTGTTTCGAAGCACCACGTGATGATCGGGTGTGATAGATTCTAACGTTCGAATACAACGGGTGTTGACGAGCCTAGCATGTGCAGACATGGCCTCGGAACACATGCGAAACACTTAGGTTGACTTGACGAGCCTAGCATGTACAGACATGGCCTCGGAACACAAGAGACCGAAAGGTCGAACATGAGTCGTATAGCAGATACGATCAACATGGAGATGTTCACCGATGATGACTAGTCCGTCTCACGTGATGATCGGACACGGCCTAGTTTGACTCGGATCATGTATCACTTAGATGACTAGAGGGATGTCTATCTGAGTGGGAGTTCATTAAATAATCAGATGAACTTCATTATCATGAACATAGTCAAAAGGTCTTTGCAAATTATGTCATACGCTTTAGTTCTACTGTTTAAGATATGTTCCTAGAGAAAATTTAGTTGAAAGTTGGTAGTAGCAATTATGTGGACTGGGTCCGTAAACTGAGGAGTGTCCTCATTACTGCACAGAAGGCTTATGTCCTTAATGCACTGCTCGGTGTGCTGAACCTCTGCGTCGTCTGTAGATGTTGCGAAACATCTGACATACACGTTTTGATGACTACGTGATAGTTCAGTGAGTAATGCTAACGGTTTAGAATTGTGGCACCAAAGACGGTTTTGAAACGTCACAGAACATATGAGATGTTCCGGAGACTGAAATTGGGATTTCAGACTAGTGCCCACGTCAAGAGGTATGACCTCTGACAAGTTTCTTAAGCCTGCAAACTAAGGGAGAAAGCTCAATCGTTGAGCATGTGCTCAGATTGTTTGAGTACCACAATCGCTTGAATCGAGTGGGAGTTAATCTCCCAGATGAGATAGTGATGGTTCTCCATAGTCACTGCCACCAAGCTAGTAGAGCTTCGTGATGAACTATAATATATCAGGGATAGTTATGATGATCCTTGAGCTATTCGCGATGTTTGACACCGCGAAAGTAGAAATCAAGAAGGAGCATCAATTGTTGATGGTTAGTAAAACCACTAGTTTCTAGAAGGGCAAGGGAAAAAAGGGATACTTCATGAAACAACAAATCATTTGCTGCTCTAGTGGAGAATCCCAAGGTTGAACCCAAACCCAAGACTAAGTGCTTCTGTAATGAGGGGAACGGTCACTGAAGCAGTACTACCCTAGATACTTGGTAGATGAGAAGGCGGGCAAGGTCGAAAGAAGTATATTGGATATACGTTATATGAATGTGTACTTTACTAGTACTCCTAGCAACACTAGGGTATTAGATACTGGTTCGGTTGCTAAGTGTTAGTAACTCGAAATAAAAGCTGTGGAATAAACGGAGACTAGCTAAAGGTGAGATGACGATATGTGTTGGAAGTGTTTCCAAGGTTGATGTGATCAAGCATCGCATGCTCCCTCTACCATCGAGATTTGGTGTTTGCGTTAAGCATGATTGGATCATGTTTATCGCAATACGGTTATTCATTTAAGGAGAATAATGGTTACTCTGTTTATTTGAATAATACCTTCAATGGTCTTACACCTAAAATGAATCTCGATCGTAGTGATACACATGTTCGTGCCAAAAGATATAAAATAGTAATGATAGTTCCATATACTTGTGGCACTGCCATTTGAGTCATATTAGTATAGAACGCATGAAGAAGCTCCATGTAGATGGATCTTTGGACTCACTCGTTTTTGAAAAGATTGAGACATGCGAACCATGTCTATTGGTATATATGCATGAAGAAATTCCATGCAGATGGATCGTTTGGACTCACTTGATTTTGAATCACTTGAGACATGCAAATCATACCACATGGGCAAGATGACTGAAAGTCCTCGTTTTCAGTAAGATGGAACAAGAGAGAAACTTATTGGAAGTAATACATTTTGATGTATGCAGTCCAATAAGTGCTGAGGCATGCAGTGGATATCGTTATGTTCTTACTTCACAGATGATTTGAGTAGATGCTGAGTGTATTTACTTGATGAAACACAAGTCTGAATTATTGAAAGGTTCAAGTAATTTCAGAGTGAAGTTGAAGATCGTCGTGACAAGAGGATAAAATGTCTGTGATATGATCACAGAGATGAGTATCTGAGTTACGAGTTTGGCACACAATTAAGACATTGTGGAAAGTGTTTCACAATTAATACCGCCTGGAACACCATAGTGTGATGGTGTGTCCGGACATCATAGCTGCACCCTATTGGATATGGTGCATACCATGATGTCTCTTATCGAATTACCACTATCGTTTATGGGTTAGGCATTAGAGACAACAGCATTCACTTTAAAAGGGGCACCACGCAATTCCGTTGAGACGACACCGTTTAGAGAAACCTAAGTTGTCGTTTCCTAAAAGTTTGGGGCTGCGAAGCTTATGTGAAAAAGTTTCAGGCTGATAAGCTCGAACCCAAAGCGGACAAATGCATCTTCATAGAATATCCAAAACAGTTGGGTATACCTCCTATTTCAGATCTGGAAGCAAAAGTAATTGCTTCTAGAAACGAGTCCTTTCTCGAGGAAAAGTTTCTCTCGAAAGAATTGAGTGGGAGGATGGTGGAGACTTGATGAGGTTATTGAACCATAACTTCGACTAGTGTGTAGCAAGGCACAGGAAGTTGTTCCTGTGGCACCTACACCAATTGAAGTGGAAGCTTATGATAGTGATCATGAAACTTCGGATCAAGTCACTACCAAACCTCGTAGGACGACGAGGATGCGTACTACTTCAGAGTAATGCGTGATCCTGTCTTGGAAGTCATGTTGCTAGACAACAATGAACCTACGAGCTATGGAGAAGCGCTGGTGGGCCCATATTCCGACAAATGGTTAGAAGCCATGAAATCCGAGATAAATGGATCTTTAAGAAGAAGACGGACATGGACGGTAATGTTACCGTCTATGAAGCTCGACTTGTGGAAAAGAGTATTTTCACAAGTTCAAGGAGTTGACTACGATGAGATTTTCTCATCCGTAGCGATGCTTAAGTCCGTCGGAATCATGTTAGCATTAGCTGCATTTATGAAATCTGGCAGATGGATGTCAAAACAAGTTTCCTTACCAGTTTTCGTAAGGAAAGGTTGTATGTGATACAATCAGAAAGGTTTTGTCGATCCTGAGGATGCTAAAAGGTATGCTAGCTCCAGCGATCCTTCCAAGGACTAGAGCAAGCATCTCGGAGTCAGAATATACGCTTTGATGGAGTGATCAAAGTTTTTGGGTTTATACAAAGTTTGTTAGAAACTTGTATTTACAATAAAGTGAGTGGGAGCGCTACAACATTTCTGATAAGTATATGTGAATGACATATTGTTGATCCGAAATGATGTAAAAATTTCTGGAAAGCATAAAGGGTTGTTTGAAAGGAGTTTTTCAAAGGAAGACCTGGATAAAGCTGCATTACATATTGGGCATCAAGATCTATAGAGATAGATCAAGACGCCTGATGATACTTTCAAAGAACGCACACCTTGACATGATTTTGAAAGAGTTCAAAATAGATCAGCAAAGAAGGAGTTCTTGGCTGTGTTACAACGCGTGAGTATTGAGTAAGACTCAAGACCTGACCACAGCAGAAGAGAGAGAAAGGACGAAGGTCGTCCCCTATGCTTTAGACGTAGGCTCTACAGTATGCTATGCTGTGTACCGCACATGAAGTGTGCCTTGCCATGAGTTGGTCAAAGAGTACAATAGTGATCCGGGAATGGATCACATGACAGCGGTCGAACTTATCCTTAGTATCCAGTGGACTAAGGATTTTCTCGATTATGGAGGTGAAATGGAGTTCGTCGTAAAGGGTTACGTCGATGCGAACTTTGACACTAATCCGGATGACTCTGAGTAGTAAACCGGATTCGTATAGTAGAGCAATTATTTGAAATGGCTCCAAATAGCGTGTGGTAGCATCCACAAGATGACATAGATATTCGTAAAGCACACACGGATCTGAAAGGTTCAGACCCGTTGACTAAATAACCTCTCTCACAAGCATAACATGATCAAACCAGAACTCATTGAGTGTTAATCACATAGAGATGTGAACTAGATTGTTGACTCTAGTAAACTCTTTGGATGTTGGTCACATGGTGATGTGACCTATGAGTGTTAATCACATGGTGATGTGGACTAGATTATTGACTCTAGTGCAAGTGGGAGACTGTTGGAAATATGCCCTGGAGGCAATAATAAATAGGTTATTATTATATTTCCTTGTTCATGATAATCGTTTATAATCCATGCTAGAATTGTATTGATAGGAAACTCGGATACATGTGTGGATACATAGACAACACCATGTCCCTAGTAAGCCTCTAGGAGACTAGATCGTTGATCAATAGATGGTTATGGTTTCCTGACCATGGACATTGGATGTCGTTGATAACGGGATCACATCATTAGGAGAATGATGTGATGGACAAGACCCAATCCTAAGCCTAGCACAGATCGTGTAGTTCGTTTGCTCAGAGCTTTTCTAATGTCAAGTATCAGTTCCTTAGACCATGAGATTGTGCAACTCCCGGATACCGTAGGAATGCTTTGGGTGTACCAAACGTCACAACGTAACTGGGTGGCTATAAAGGTGCACTACAGGTATCTCCGAAAGTGTCTGTTGGGTTGGCACGAATCGAGACTGGGATTTGTCACTCCGTGTAAGCGGAGAGGTATCTCTGGGCCCACTCGGTAGGACATCATCATAATGTGCACAATGTGACCAAGGAGTTGATCACGGGATGATGTGAGTTACGGAACGAGTAAAGAGACTTGCCGGTAACGAGATTGAACAAGGTATAGGGATACCGACGATCGAATCTCGGGCAAGTAATATACCGATTGACAAAGGGAATTGGGTACGGGATTGATTGAATTCTCGACATCGTGGTTCATCCGATGAGATCATCGAGGAGCATGTGGGAGCCAACATGGGTATCCAGATCCCGCTGTTGGTTATTGGCCGGAGAACGTCTCGGTCATGTCTGCATGGTTCCCGAACCCGTAGGGTCTACACACTTAAGGTTCGGTGACGCTAGGGTTATAGAGATATTAGTATGCGGTAACCCAAAAGTTGTTCGGAGTCCCGGATGAGATCCCGGACGTCACGAGGAGTTCCGGAGGTAAAGATTTATATATGGGAAGTCTTATTTTGGTCGCCGGAAAAGTTTCGCACTTTATCGGTATTGTATCGGGAGTGCCGAAAGGGGTCCGGGGGTCCACCAAGAGGGTCCACCAGCCCCGGGGGGCCACATGGGCTGTAGGGGGTGCGCCTTGGCCTATATGGGCCAAGGGCACCAGCCCCAAGAGGCCCATGCGCCAAGAGATAAGGAAAAGGGAGAGTCCTAAAGGGGGAAGGCACCTCCGAGGTGCCTTGGGGGGGAAGGACTCCTCCCTGGCCGCACCCTTCCTTGGAGGAAGGGCCAAGGCTGCGCCCCCCCTCTCCCTTGGCCCTATATATAGTGGGGGGAAGGGAGGGCAGCAAAACCTAAGCCCTAGCGCCTCCCTCTCCCTCCCGTGACACACCTCCCTCCTCCCGCAGCGCTTGGCGAAGCCCTGTTGGAATCCCGCTACTTCCACCACCACGCCGTCGTGCTGCTGGATCTCCATCAACCTCTCCTCCCCCCTTGCTGGATCAAGAAGGAGGACACGTCGCTGCTCCGTACGTGTGTTGAACGCGGAGGTGCCGTCCGTTCGGCGCTAGGATCATCGGTGATTTGGATCACGACGAGTACGACTCCATCAACCCCGTTCTCTTGAACGCTTCCGCTCGCGATCTACAAGGGTATGTAGATGCACTCCCCTTCCCCTCGTTGCTAGATTACTCCATAGATTGATCTTGGTGATGCGTAGAAAATTTTGAATTTCTGCTACGTTCCCCAACAGATTGCTCCATGTTGGATTATGTTTATGTTGGGATATCACAATATCTCTTATTTAATTAATGCACTACGAGACCACTGTAAAACCAACCGTGGAAAGGCGGACCACTAGACGTCGAACCCCAATCTCAAATCATGCATCTGTCGGAAAGATATCCTAGGAGCTACTTGAATTCCCACTTATAAACTCCCGAAACTTTCTGGTTATGCAATCTGGTGTTGGGGATACAGGGGACACAAAATATATCACCCAAACTAACAATACCTAGATCCAGCTGTATCCATCCGTCAACACATAACCAAGAAAACTCCGGAAATCGTGTACCTCAACCTTCGAAAAGCATCCGTTATACGAGTTATGGCAATACTCCCGAACTCCCGCCCCAGTACTGGGTGGCGTCGAGGTGATCTCACCAACAACTGCATAAAAGAGATTTTCGATGTCGGCGAAACTCAGGTATTCCAGAACTGCAACGATAAAATTGTGACGACAATACCTCGGAGCTCAACTCCCCGGGACACTGCCACAACCCCTAAATGTCAGGAGGCACCAAGAACAATGTTCTCGTCACAAAACCATCGGAACGATTCCAAGATACCCGCGTGATCCTAATTTTTTTTTTAGTGAAATTTGAGGAGAGAAGAGTCAAAACTTCTACGTTAGGAGGCCTCACCAGAGCGGCGAAGGGACTGAGGAGTAAAAAGAATCCTACTCTCCGATATATATAATCCTAAGACTCAAAACATTTTTGTTCTAGACTCAACAACGTCAGCGATTGGATCAAGCAGGGGGCTCCTAAGTCGGGGATGGCTCTGATTACCAACTTTTAACACCCACGATGCGGCTATATCTCCCACGTGTCGAGGCACGACTTAGAGGCATAACCGCATTGTGGTTTTGTCGCAAGAAGGGTCATCTTCACACAATCCCATGTAATGAACAAGAATGGGATAAGGAGTTGGCTTACAATCGCCACTTCACACAATACATAAATAAATCATACATCTTTCAAGATACACACATAGGTCCGACTACGGAACCAAAATAAAAGAAGACAACCCCAAATGCTAGATCCCTGATCGTCCCAACTGGGCTCCACTACTGATCAACAGGAAACGAAACAACACAACGAACAAGAGCTTCATCGAGCTCCCACTTGAGCTCGGTTGCGTCACCTACACTGGTATCCTCGGCACCTGCAACTGTTTGGCAGTATCTGTGAGTCACGAGGACTCAGCAATCTCACACCCGCGAGATCAAGACTATTTAAGCTTATAGGAAAGGATGGGGTAATGAGGTGGAGCTGCAGCAAGCACTAGCATATATGGTGGCTAACATACGCAAATAAGAGCGAGAAGAGAAACAACGGAACGGTCGTCAACTAGTAATGATCAAGAAGTGATCCTGAACTCCTACTTACGTCAAACATAACCCATAAGCCGTGTTCACTTCCCGGACTCCGCCGAAAAGAAACCATCACGGCTACACACACGGTTGATGCATTTTAATTAAGTCGAGTGTCAAGTTCTCTACAACCGGACGTTAACAAATTCTCATCTGCCACATAACCGCGGGCACGGCTCTCGAAAGTTTATACCCTGCAGGGGTGTCCCAACTTAGCCCATTATAAGCTCTCATGGTCAACGAAGGATAAACCTTCTCCCGGGAAGACCCGATCAGTCTCGGAATCCCGGTTTACAAGACATTTCGACAATGGTAAAACAAGACCAGCAAAGCCACCCGATGTGCCGACAAATCCCGATAGGAGCTGCACATATCTCGTTCTCAGGGCAACACCGGATGAGACATCCTACGAGTAAAACCAGACCTCGAGTTTCCACGAGGGGGCCCCGCAGTCTACTCAGTTCGGACCAGCACTTAGAGAAGCACTGGCCCCGGGGGGTTAAAATAAAGATGACCCTTGAGTCTGCAGAACCCAAGGCAAAATGGGATAGGTGGTAGCAAATGGTAAAACCAAGGTTGGGCCTTGCTGGAGGAGTTTTATTCAAAGCGAACTGTCAAGGGGGTCCCATAAATCACCCAACCGCGTAAGGAACGCAAAATCAAGGAACATAACACTGGTATGACGGAAACTAGGGCGGCAAGAGTGGAACAAAACACCAAGCATAAGGCCGAGCCTTCCACCCTTTACCAAGTATATAGATGCATTAATTAAAATAAGATATATTGTGATATCCCAACATAAACATGTTCCAACATGGAGCAATCTTCAACTTCACCTGCAACTAACAACGCTATAAGAAGGGCTGAGCAAAAGCGGTAACATAGCCAAACAACGGTTTGCTAGGAAAAGGTGGGTTAGAGGCTTGACATGGCAATATGGGAGGCATGATATAGCAAGTGGTAGGTAGCGCGGCATAGCAATAGAGCGAACAACTAGCAAGCAAAGATAGAAGTGATTTCGAGGGTATGGTCTTCTTGCTTGAAATCCCGCAAGGAAGAAGAACGAGTCCATGAAGAAGACAAACGGACATGGTCGAACGAATCCTCACAACTCCGGAACGAAACCGAAGCTAACGAGAGAAGCCAACCGGAAAGAAACAAACAACATAGTAAACAACCACCACGTACACATGGCATGATGCACAAACAAGTATGATGCATGTCCGATTTAATGAGGCATGGCATGGCAAAATGCACAAACAATACTACAAATTAAGTGGAGCTCAATATGCAACGAGTTGCATATTGACGAAACACCACATACGATTATTTAGTTCTCTCTCGGTTATGTACCCAACAATGTTAAATGTTGATTAACATGGCAAGAGGTGAAGCATAAGTAAACTACACATTTTAGGCAATTTAAATGAGGCCGGAAACAATAAACAACAATTCCGGAAAATCCTCATGTCCATATTTTAGATTTGGTATTGTTCTGCCTAAAACCATATTTTATTGTTGTTAAACAGGAAAATAAGGTGCAACATGTTAATCTATGCATTTTTCCACCCCATTTACATATATAATTTATTAAATTCGGAGCTACGGTTAATTAGTTATGAAATAAACCATTTTAACATGGCATTTATACAAATTTAAACAAACAGCAAGTTTAAACATTTTAAACAAGGGATGAAAGTGGCATATTATGAAACTAGATGAAATTCTAGACATTTTTCATATAAGAAGTATTTTAATCTGATGCATGGATTATGAGATATTATATGCATGAAGTTTAGGGTCCAATCTGTAAATATGCAGTTTTTGGGATAAATGGCAAAATTCACAAGGCACGGAAAAATATGCGTGGGCCGAATCTGGCTGGCCCAGCAGTGCACGGGAGATGGCTGGGGCTGCTCACCCATGGGCCAAGCCCAGTCAGTGGAGGGGAAGGCCGGCCTTGGTGGTGCTGGGCTTGGGGCTGGGGCGGAGCGGGCAGACGCAGAGGAAGCCAACGCGCGTTGAAAGAGCGGTCAACGGTGCAGAACGAGGCATCATCCTCCTCTGCTAGATGCAGAGGCTGGACAGGCGCAACGCGATGGGACGGGCGCGGGGGAGCTCTCCGGCGAGGCCGCGGCTTGGGGAGATGGAGAGGAAGGTCGGCGAGAGGCGCATGCGTCAGTTGCAACGACGACGCAGATGAGGCAGGGGAGGTCGACGTGGTCGTGCGTGGCTGCTGGAGCTCCTCGAGCAGAGAAGAAGCCGGCGCTGGCTGGGTCGTCGGGGACCTTGTCGGCGGCACGAACAGGAGGGGAACGCCCAGGATCCAAGGCGGAGGACGCGCGGGCTCGTCTGGTTCCTGTCCCTGACGAAGAGAGACAGAGAGAGGTGAGACAGAGATAGGGGGAGGGAAAGGAAGAGAGGGCGCAAGGGAGGCCCGGCGGCGTGACCTGGAGGTGCTGGTGATCGTCGGCAGGGGTCGCGAGGAAGACGGCGGAGCTCTGGATCGGGAGGAGCTCGGGGTTGGGAGCGCCGGTCGATGGGCGGCTCGGCTGCAAGGGGATCCAGGGGAGCGGGGCCTGGTGCCCGAGCGGCTGCTGCGAGGATTCAAGGATAAGGTGGAGTCTGCGGGTGGATCTGGAGGCTGGCTTGCGATTAGGGGCGTGCGGAAAACGAGAAGGAGACCGGGTGGAGGTTTTTTCGGCGGCGGGGAGGAAATGATTGATGGGACGGCTAGTCTAGGGTTAGGCAGTATATATAGCAAGGATTTCTGGTCAGGGCCTAATCGGACCCTCCGATAAAAATCAAACGGTCGAGATAAATAGGTTGGAGAGTCCAATGAAGAAAACGGTGATGTTTTATAGATGTTTGGGGATGATCCGGACCCAACAGTGATGACTGAGCGGGTCGGGTTCGGGACAGGTTTCGGACGCGCGCGAGAAGGGGTTTTGTGCATTATGCAGAGAGGCTCAACCGGCCGGACAACAAAAGAACGGTTGGTCTCGAAAGGGACAACGGAGGCAACAGGGAGAAGCGGGAACTACGAACGGACCACGAGTTTAAGAAAACATGTGGATGCAATGCGTATGATGCGATGATGAATGCAACAAACAAAAAAAACACACAACGATAACGAAAAACAAGGAAGGCATCTGGAGCGTCGGTCTTGGGGCGTTACACTTATAGTGATGTGCATTACCGAGAGGGCCCAGAGATACCTCTCCGATACTCGGAGTGACAAATCCTAATCTCGATCTATGCCAACTCAACAAACACCATCGGAGACACCTATAGAGCATCTTTATAGTCACCTAGTTACATTGTGACATTTGATAGCACATTAAGTGTTCCTCTGGTATTCGGGAGTTGCATAATCTCATAATCATAGGAACATGTATAAGTTATGAAGAAAGCAATAGCAACAAACTAAATGATCATCGTGCTAAGCTAACGGATGGGTCAAGTCAATAACATCATTCTCTAATGATGTGATCCCGTTGATCAAATGACAACTCTTTGTCCTTGGATAGGAAACTTAACCATCTTTTATTAACGAGCTAGTCAAGTAGAGGCATACTAGTGACACTCTGTTTGTCTATATATTCACACATGTACTAAGTTTCCGGTTAATACAATTCTAGCATGAATAATAAACATTTATCATGATATAAGGAAATATAAATAACAACTTTATTATTGCCTCTAGGGCATATTTCCTTCACTTATTTCACGAAGATCCCATCTGGAGGCCTGTTCTGGACTTCTGCTGGAGGGGGAAGCCATTGCCGGAGCCTTCTTCATCAACCTCGTTGCCTCCATGATCATATGTGAGTAGTTTCATTAGGACCTTAGGGGTCCATAGTAGTAGCTAGATGGTTCTCTCTCTCTCTCTCTCTTGGATCTTCAATATTATGTTTGCGTGACATAGGATCACTTCGATGTAATAAAGTGGTGTGTTTGTTGGGACATGATGAATTTGTCACTTTATGATCAGATTGTTCATTGAAATCAGTTGAATCTTTT
Source organism: Triticum aestivum (assembly GCF_018294505.1). Classification (NCBI taxonomy): domain Eukaryota; kingdom Viridiplantae; phylum Streptophyta; class Magnoliopsida; order Poales; family Poaceae; genus Triticum; species Triticum aestivum. The sequence continues at coordinate 323,003,316 of NC_057805.1, forward strand.
GAGATTTCCTTGTTATACAATAAAATAGCTTTGCATACTCTACGATCTGTCTATCTTTTTTGGGCAAGTTCGATGTGTTTTTTTTCCAGAGGGAGTGATGCTTCGTCGTGGGTTCAATCTAGCGGTGATCTAAACCAGTGACAAAAAGGTCTAGTGGTGATCTAACCCAGTGACAAAAAGGGGTAAGGCACGTATTGTATCGCCGCCACTAAGAATAAAACAACGGGGTTTGTGTATATTGATTGACTTCTCGTTTACATTATGTCATCTTGCTTATTGTGATACTTTGTTTCCTGCAAACTTAATATCTTGAGATGCATGCTGGATAGCGGTTATGGGGTGGAGTATTACTAGTAGATGTAGTTGGATTAACGGTCTACTTATTATACACGTAATGCCTAAATGAGATTACCATGAATGATCATATTCATAAATATTGCAATTTGGTCGGTCGCCCAACTGTAATTTGTTTACCATGCCATTTGATTGTTTTCGAGAGAGATTCCACTAGTGAACTATGCCCCCCGGGTTAAACCTGGGCATTCGTCGGGCCGGCTTAGTTCGGACCGAGATTTTTAAAGCCCGAGCCCGGTCTTGAACACATCAACAGTGTCTATTTTATTAAAATAATGTTTTTAGGGTATTTAAAATACTCTATCAGTCCCATAATATAAGAGCGTTTTTTACACGCTCTTATATTATGGGATTGCTGGAGTATATATTATACCTATATTTGTCATCAAATATTGATTTATGACCTATTCGGGCTTATTTTCGGGCTTTCGAGCCGGGCTTCGGGCGGAAAAGCTAAACCCGAGCCCGGCCCGGATGTCGGGCTTTTGGGCCGAGTTGTTCATGCCCGGGTCTACCCTGGGTTTATTCTGCATTACTAAATTCTTCTGCACGATTGCTATTACTAT